>NC_134785.1:75409155-75414155 GCF_046742065.1 Oratosquilla oratoria
ATAAGTATGGGGGCCCACACATACACACATGAACACATAGATACAGACACGTATACAAACACATATATAGACGAATGGACGCGCGCGCACATGACAGACAGACAAACAGACGGGCAAACAGAAGATAATGTAAAGGGCCAGGAGAGAGAGAGAGAGAGAGAGAGAGAGAGAGAGAGAGAGAGACAGACAGAGAGAGAGGGGAGGAGAAGGAGAGAGTGAGAAAGGGGGACACACTCACACATGCACGCACACATACACACACACACACACACACACACACACACACACACACACACACACACACACACACACACACAGATAGAGACAAACACACACACACACACACACACACACACACACACACAACTCCCCACCTACGAGAGTTGGGTGGGGAGTATAGCAGTATAGCTGCGCTGCGAATCGTTATTCCAACTCTCGTGGGCGAGGAGTTGGGTGGGTGTGTGTTCGTGTAAGGTTACAGCATTTACCATAGATCGGTCATATATGAGCTCTGAGCTCTCTTCCGGGAGGGAAATAGCTGTCGATCACGAGTCCAACACATGATCTAAGACCATGGTGAATCACACAGAGAGAGAGAGAGAGAGAGAGAAAGAGAGAGAGAGAGAGGGGGAGAGACAGACAGATAGAGAATGAGAGAGAGAGAATGAAAGAGAGAGAGAGAGAGAGAGAGAGAGAGAGAGAGAGAGAATGTAGTTGATTAAAGTTGAGAGTAGAGTGGATAGATAAGAAAATTGTATTAATGCTGGAGGGGAGGGGAGGAGAAGTAGGGGAGTGAAGGGAAAGGAAGGTTTCCAAACGGGGGGAGGGGGGAGTAGGGGGCGAAAGGGGGGGATAAGGGGAAGAGTGGAAAGTAAATTGTCGAGAATCAACGGGAAGAGAAAAGACAATAAAAACATTAACAAATAAATTGAATGAATAAAAAAAAGGAATACAAAAAGAAAAATATTCATGGTTTTGAAAAAAGGTGACGGCACGCTAGCATTTTTCGATAGCATGCTACTCGTTTTTGCTACTTGCTTTTGATATTTGGTTTGAGTAGAAACGACTTCGGTTACGATCTTTTGTTTTTCAAAATTCCGAATGTCAAATTACTCTTGACGAACTAATAGAAGTTAAAACTAGAATACGAATATTAGATACATTGCTGAGATATTTCTATGGAAGTCTAGAATATTGTAACCGAGATCATTTCTACTCAAACCAAGTAGCAATAGCAAGTAGCAAAAGCAAGTAGCATGCTAGCCTAGTGTGCCACCACGACAAGCATATTAATTCAGTCTGTTGAACCCATACACCATGGTGGTATTTCCTATACTGACAAAAATCGCTTGACTGGAAGTGGTAGTGGATATGTAAATAAACTAGTCATAATATGAAAATTGCCTCAAGATAACCTCGAACTCTTAACCAAAGGTGAAGATAACTGCCGAGTGGGAACGTGGTTAAGATAATGTAAATACACGTTCGTGAACGCCCTAACAGGAGTTAGGATCTTAATTGGGAGTGAACGAAGAACGTGAGGGAGTTGTGGGAAGTGGAATGTAGGAGTACTGAGAGTGTGTGAGATTAAAGAGGAGTACATACTCGTAGTTGATGTATGTAGTTTGATCTACTAAGAGTGAATGACGAACATGAGGGAGTTGTGGGGAGTTTAATGCGGGAGTACTGGGAGTGTGTGGGAGTAAAGAGGAGTACATAGTTGATATATGTAGTTTGACCTCCCGGGAGTGAATGGGGAACGAAAGGGAGTTGTGGGGAGTTTAATGTGGGAGTATTGGGAGTGTGTGGGAGTAAAGAGGAGTACATAGTTGACCTCATAGGAGTGAATGGGGAACGAAAAGAAGTTGTGGGGAGTCGTATTAGATTAGAATGTGGGAGTGAGGGAACTGGAATATGGGAGTAGTGGGAGTTTGTGGGATTAAAGAGAAATACATAGTTGATGTATGTAGTTTGACTTCTTGGGAGTGATTGGGGAACGAAAGGGAGTTATGGGAAGTTATAAGGGAGTAGAAGGTGGGAGTACGGGGGAGTAACAGGAGGGGAGTCCACTTAATACATGGAGTTTGACCTCTTGGGTGGCAATTGAAAATAGAATGTGGAGTTGTTCGCGCCGGGAGGAGCTTAGCTGTGACTGATCCTGTCACCTTTGCCCTATGTCTTAGGTTAGCCAAGGCATGTGGCAGTCACCAGTTTAAGATAGAGGAGGTGGAACCTAGGTCCGAAGTACTTTGGTGGCCTGATCGAAAGGGTATCACCAGAACCGAATTATAAATATAAATATATATATATATATACATGTGTGTGTGCGTGTGTGTATGTGTGTAATATATATATATATATATATATATATATATATATATATATATATATATATATATATATATATATGTATATGTATATATATATATTACCCATACATACGCGCGCACACACACACACACACACACACACACACACACACACACACACACACACACACACACACACACACACATATATATATATATATATATATATATATATATAGATATATATACATACATATATATAAACATGGATACATATATGAAGTTATTTATTCATTTATTTTTATTCTTTAAAATAACTTTGAACTGCACCAAAGGTGAATATAACACACAAACACACACACACACACACACACACACACACACACACACACACACACACACACACACACACACACACACACACATATATATATATATATATATATATATATATATATATACATATATACAGTATATATATATATATATATATATATATATATATATATATATATATATATATACATACATATATATAAACACGGATACATAAATGAAGTTATTTATTCATTTATTTTTATTCTTTAAAATAACTTTGAACTGCACCAAAGGTGAATATAACACACAAACACACACATACACACACACACACACACACACACACACACACACACACACACACACACACACACACGACGGTGCACATCAACGTGAAAGGAGTTCTTGACCGCCCGAGACCCCGATGATCGTCGAACGATTGTCTAGAACACTAATACTATGTTTTTGAATGATGGGGCTGCTTTACTCGCTAGAGTCGCTACAAGTAAAGAATTAGCGCTCTAGACAATCGTTTGACGATGATCGTTGAGCCGTGAACGATCATCGTTGAGTGATGATGAACGGATCAAGGGGAAAGTTCCAACAGATACATAAGGTCTCAAGATCGGGAAATACACGAGAAGATGTGAAGGAAGAACAAAAAACAAAAGAATAACGTAAGAAAAAAAATAGAAAACGGAAGGAGTGATGGTGTTTAGGCTTGGTGAAGCGGTGATAGAGACGATAAAAGAGGAAGAGAGAGGAGGAGGGGAGGTAGATAGAGGAGGAGGGGGAGGGAGGGAGGGAAGGGAAGAGAGAGGAAATGGAAGGTGGGGGCAGGGGAGAGCGGGGTAAAAGGAAGGGGGAGAGGAGGAAGGGAAAGGGAAGGAAAGAGAAGGGTAAGAGAAAAGAAGAGGGAAGGAAAAGGAGGGGTTGAGAGGAAGGGAGGAAACTTAGAGTGAGGGAAAAGAGGAAAGGGAAGGGAGAGGGAAGAGGAAGTGAAGGGAGGGAGAAGAGGAAGGGCGAAGGACGGGAAGGGAAGGATAAGAGGAAGAGGAGAAGAGGAAGGGGGAGGGCAGGGAGGGGGAAGAGGAAGGGAGGGGGAAGAGGAAGGGGGATGGAAGAAGGGAGAAGAGGAGGGGAAGAGGATGGAAGGTATGGAGGGTGGGAGAAGAGGAGGGGGGAAAGGAAGGGAGGGATGGAAGGGGGATGGAGGGTGGAAGAAGAGGAGGGGGGAAAGGAAGGAAAGGATAGATGGGGGATGGAGGAAGGGAGAAGAGGAGGGGGAAAGGAAGGAAAGGATAGAAGGGGGATGGAGGAAGGGAGAAGAGGAGGGGGGGGAAGGAAGGGATGGAAGGGGAGGTTTTGTCCATCTAACTTAACAAGAAAAAAACGAAGAAATAGTGAGAGAAGTACGCCTTTGAAAAGGGGCAGAGATGGTGGGGTGGTGGTGGTGGTTTTGGGGGGAAAGGGGGGAAGGGGAGGGAAATTCACTTGCTCATTGGGACACACACCACGTAAGGGAGAAAAAGGGAGCAGCACAGGGAACAAAGATTAGGGGGGGAGTCCCTTAGCTGTCGAAGGATGGGGTGGGAGGAAAGGGGGGGCGAGATAGGGAGTAAATAGAAAAGGGGGGACAGTAACGGTAAGGGGGACGAGGAGGAGGAGGACGAAGAGGAGGAAGAGGGAGAGGACAAGGAAAAGGGGGAGGAAGAGGTAGAGGACAAGGAAAAGGAGGAGGAGGACAAAGAAGAGGAAGAGGGAGAGGACAAGGAAAAGGGGGAGGAGGAGGAGGAGGACGAAGAGGAGGAAGAGGGAGAGGACAAGGAAAGGGGGAGGAGGAGGACGAAAAGGAGGAAGAGGGAGAGGACAAGGAAAAGGGGGAGGAGGAGGAGGATTAGGACGAAGAAGAGGAAGAGGGAGATGAAAAGGAGGAGGACGAAGAGGAGGAAGAGGGAGAGAACAAGGAAAAGGGGGAGGAGGAGGAGGACGAAGAGGAGGAAGAGGGAGAGGACAAGGAAAGGGGGAGGAGGAGGACGAAAAGGAGGAAGAGGGAGAGGACAAGGAAAATGGGGGGAGGAGGACAAAGGGAAGGAAGAGGGAGAGGACAAGGAAAAGGGGAGAGGAGGAGGACGAAGAGGAGGAAGAGGGAGAGGACAAGGAAAGGGGGAGGAGGAGGACGAAAAGGAGGAAGAGGGAGAGGACAAGGAAAAGGGGGAGGAGGAGGAGGAGGACGAAGAAGAGGAAGAGGGAGAGGAAAAGGAGGAGGACGAAGAGGAGGAAGAGGGAGAGAACAAGGAAAAGGGGGAGGAGGAGGAGGACGAAGAGGAGGAAGAGGGAGAGGACAAGGAAAGGGGGAGGAGGAGGACGAAA
>NC_134785.1:75419155-75444155 GCF_046742065.1 Oratosquilla oratoria
TTCCTCCCTCCTCTCCCCACCCTCCTCTCCCCTCCCCTCCTCCCCTCTCCCCTATCCTCCTCTGCCCTCCCCTCCTCTGCCCTCCCCTCCCTTTCCCTCCCCTCCCCTCCCCTTCCCTCCCCTCCCCTCTCCTCCTCTCCCCTCCCCTCCTCTCCTCTCCCTTCTCCTCCTCTGCCCTCACCTCCTCTTCCCTAGCCTCCCCTCCCCTTCCCTCCCCTCTCCTCCCCTCTCCTCACCCCCCTCCAACCCCAACATCCTCCGCCCCTCATCAGTGTCAGAAACGACGCATCTCCTGTCACTACTTCCACGTCACTAACAAACCTCTCGTCTCCTGCCTCCCATCTTTTCCATTTCTCTCCTTTTTTCCTGTTCTTTCTCTCTCCCTTTTCCTTCCTTCCCTCCCCCTCCCTTTTCCTTCCCTCCCTCCCCCTCCCTTTTTCTTCCCTCCCTCCCCCTCCCTTTTCCTTCCCTCCCTCCCCCTCCCTTTTTCTTCCCTCCCTCCCCCTCCCTTTTCCTTCCTTCTCTTACGCTCGTGGCGTCATCGTAAGCTTGCTGATCTCGCAATCGCTTAGGTGTGGGTTCGAGTTCCAGACTCCTCTCCGATTTCCAACAGTGACTCTTACCTGTCCCAACAGTCCAGGGGGCAAAAGTGACGGCTTCGGCCGCAGCTACTCAGTGCCTCCTGGCGTACCTCCCTTTCACCTTAAGAAGAAATTTCTTTCTTTTTTCTATTTTTTTTTCTTTTCTTTTTTTGCACAGTTGTGCCATTTTCTCCTTTTCTTTTGTACGTTTTCTATCTCTTTTATTCTTTCTTTGTTCCTCTTATTGCGGCCTCCTGTCTTTACCAATTACACTGATTCTATATTCCGATCGTTTCGTGTCTCCATTGCTTACTTCTCTACCATTTCATCATCTGTTTTGTCTCGTCTATATCGTTTATTCTGCCTTTGCTTTCTCACCTCATTCTGTATGAGATTCTCCTCCTGTTTGCTTTTAACACTGCTGTTACCATCACCAAGAGCAGTAACAACAATAACAACAAGGACGGCAGTTACAACAATAATAACAACAATAGCAACAAGGACGGCAGTTACAACAATAACAACAACAGCAACAATAACAGCAACAATAATAACAGCAACAGCAACAACAACACAACAACAACAGAAACAATAACAACAACAACAATAACAGCAACATCAACAATAACAACAACACAACAACAGCAGCAACAATAACAACAACACAACAACAGCAGCAACAATAACAACAACACAACAACAGCAGCAACAATAACAACAACACAACAACAGCAGCAACAATAACAACAACAACAATAACAGCAACATCAACAATAACAACAACAGAACAACAGCAACAACAATAACAACAACTGCAACAACAGCAACAATAACAACAACAGCAACAATAACAACAACACAACAACAGCAGCAACAATAACAACAACACAACAACAGGAGCAACAATAACAACAACAACAATAACAGCAACATTAACAATAACAACAGCAACAGCAACAATAACAACACAACAACAGCAGCAACAATAACAACAATACAACAGCAGCAGCAATAACAACAACAGCAACAATAGTAACAGCAACAATAACAACAACAGCAACAACAATAACAACAACAACGACGACGACGACGACCTCCTCCTATTACTCCACTGTTCGCTCTTTTATTCCAATCGAGTCCGATCCAGGAATTACCTTGTGCCTGCCTCGTAAGTCATTGGCCTGGGTCAGATACCCATTGGCTTCTGGTGACTGCCACGTGCCCTGTTTAGGTCAAAACTGAGATCTTCTAGATTTAATGGCCCTAGCTTTGGACCTCTGATTTCTCTACCTCTCTCTCTCTCTCTCTCTCTCTCTCTCTCTCTCTCTCTCTCTCTCTCTCTCTCTCTCTCTCTCTCTCTCTCTTTCTCTCTCTCTCTCTCTCTCTCTCTCTCTAACTCTCTCTTGCTCTCGACTGCCACTAATTTCGACTTCGTTCCACGCCAATATTTATTTCCTCCTCTACCTCTCCCAATTCCTTCTTCGCCTCTCCTTCTCATCCTCCACTTCTATTCCTTCAATTGCTCCACTTCCACATTTCACTTCCACTCTTCCTGTATTTCCTCTCCTCTCTCACATCCTCCTCTTCCTCCTCCTCCTCCACTTCTTCTTCAACTTCCTCCTCCCCGTCCTCCAACATTTCTCCCCTAATGCACCTCAACCTCAGTAGCGAAATTGTTTGTTTGTTAATCTCCCCTTGACTGCATGTCCATTCGCCTGGTACTTGAATAATTTCCCATTTGTTCTTTGAACTTTCCTTTTTCTTTTCTTTCTTTCTTTTTCGTGTTTTGACTTGGGAGGGGTGGTGGTTACCCTTCTGCAGAATGAAATTATCAAAAGAAGATTTGGACACGTTCAAAAATATTTTAAAACCGATTCGCAGTTTTTGTATCATTATATCCTAAACTTGGGGCTTTCAGCCTCTCTTCTCATTACTCCCATCCTTATGAATTGCTGTTCTTCAGCTCCTTAGAAAAGACAAATTGATAACTGATTTACTCACTAATTAATTTTTATTTTTCTATTGTGGTCCATTTTGTGGCCTTCTGTGGCTCACTGGGGGTCCATGGACCAGAAGCTGTGAGCCGCCGTGGCCTAAATTATCTCCATTTGACGGGTCCTTTTTTTTTTTTACTGCTCGGTGTGGTCCGGCTGTACACTCCTGCCGCTTCCTCTCTCTCTCTCCCTCATTAAACTTCCTCCTTTTCCACGGACCAAATACATACAGGAGGGCACGTGATTATGACCCTTCGCCTTCTTATTTCATTCTGTTTCTTATTCTCTGCAGTTATATTCATTCCCATTCCCTCACTCACTTTTTTTTCTTCTTCTTCTTCTTCGCCAAATTTTGCTCGGCTCTCGGTACTCGCTCTTCCTCATTACTCGACATTTTCTCTCCACTTCGGGACTCGCTCTTGCCGGTTGTTATCCGAATTTCCCTCCTGGGCCTTTCCAGCTCTCGGGTTTCTCTTCGTTTCTCTGCAGAAGCTTCTCCCCTTTTTTTCGGGCAGGGTCTTCCAGGTCCTGAAGGAACCTGGTCTTGTTACTCTTCTTTTCTTTCGTTGATGTTGATGTTTTTTGTTGACAGAGTTGAGAGGCATACCGAAGGAATTCCAGGATAATTACGGCGCAAATGCATATACAATATGTATATGTGTGTGTGTGTATATATAATATATATACATACATACATATATATATATATATATATATATATATGTATATATATACTGCATATGTATGTATATATATATATATATAATATATAGATATATAGATATATGTATATATATATGTACATATATATATATATATATATATATATATATATATATATATATATATATATATATATATATATTGGAATTTTCTTGCCCATATTTGACTGAGTTCAAAGAACACACACACACACACACAAACACACACACACACACACACACACACACACACACACACACACACACACACACACACATATATATATATATGTATATATATATATATATATATATATATATATATATATTGAAATAGCATACCTTCGAAACTAGTCAGGAATAAACTCAAGACTAAGAGTCCTGTGTTTCCTACTCCGCTTACGGCATATATATATATGTATATATATATATATATATATATATATATATATATATATATAGCTATATGTGTGTGTGTGTGTGTGTGTGTGTGTGTGTGTGTGTGTGTGTGTGTGTGTGTGTGTGTGTGTGTGTGTGTGTGCGTATATACATACATACACATACACGAGTATGTATGTGTGAGTGATTCACTTCAGTTTTGATTTACCTGTTAGACTCGTGATCAACAGCCAGCACCCTCCTGGATAAGAGCTCAGAGCTCATATATAGCCCGATCTATGTGAGCGGGTGTGTTGAATGGTAGTTGAAAAAACACTAAATGTCGTTATGGTGCCAGAAGAATTGGGGAAGGCCTTTAACTATTTAGTTTTTATATCAATTAGAATAGAACGTTTTAGAGAAGAACATGTAGCGTAGATAGCTGGAAACAAACAGCAGAACCACCAGAAAAAAATTGGATCTTGAAGATGTCATTTGACGTGGAAAGAAGTCGAACTTAATGGCCAATCGAGAGAGAGAGGGGAGGGGGGAGAGGATGTTAAGGACAATTGTTTTGTTACACAGTTCTAAGGATATTTTCTTAGCACAGGATTCTGTGAGACCCTTTAAGGCTTAACACAATACTCATGGATTTTTTTTCGATATTCTGGGAGATTATTTTATATAATACTCTGAGAGAGCCATTAGGACAATACGCTATTATCTTCAACACAATACAGTGATAGCCTTCAGCACAATACTGTGATAGACTCCAGCACAATATTGTGATAGTCTCCAGCGCAGTAGTATAGGAGACCCACGAACAAAATACTCTGTGAGATCCTATAGCACAATACTCTGAAAAACCATCTAACACAATAATCTGGGAGATCTTCTAACACAATACTCTGGGAGACCTAATAAAATACTGTGCGAGACCTAGCACAATACTATGGGAAGTCCTCTAACACAAAACTCTAAGAGCTTTGTAACACAATACTCTGAAAGATCCTCTTAATAGTTAATACAGTATTCTGGGAGACCTGACACCATACTCTGGGAGATCTAACACAATACTCTGGGAGACCCTGTAACATAATACTCTATGAGACCCTCTAACACAATACTATGATACTTTTGGAGACTTAACACCATACTCTGGGAGTCTTAAGCATAGTACTTTGGGAGACATAACACAATACTCTAGGAGATCCTTTAACACAATACTCTGGGAGACAAAACAATAATCTGGGACTTCCAGAGACTTAACACAATACTCTGGGAGTCTTAATTATAGTGCTTTGGGAGACATAACACAGTATTCTGGGAGATCCTATAACACGATACTCTTATTCTCTAATAACGTCTTCTTTAGGTCGCAGTCTGGAGCCGTCAGGCCTCTGTACCCAAGATTTTTTTCATTGGAAGTAACCAGGGCTTCCGTCCATTGGGAGGACAAGGCGCTGAAGAGATGGCAAACGAGAGATTTGATTAAGGAAGATAGCAGAAGGGAAGGATTGCAGAATAAAAACAAAATGGTGGTTTATTCTATACTATTTTTTTTTTAGCTATTTGTTTAAGCAATTGGTTTAATGGTGTATTTATTTCATTTAATCTCTTACTTATTTATCCTCCTTTTTTTTAGGAAGATTAGTCTTCCTGGTTCAGTCGCCGGCTTGGCATTCTTTAGTTTTAGTTTCATATATCTAGAGTGGAAACTATAAATATCTGTGAACTTAATTTTGAAATGAGGTTTAAACTTTAGTTCAAAAGTCACCTTGCAACACCATTCTCCTTTATCAGGAGAACGAAATTTTGGAGACTTCAGAAAACAATTCTTAAAAAAAAAGAAAAAGAAAAAAAAATGATGATGATGATGATGATACTCCCCCCCCCCCAATTCTTACACGCATCGTTTATTTTATTCCACCATCATCACAACAAACGTCAGTAAACTTTCATGTGTTCAACAGCACCCCATAATGTTTCGCATTACAACACCTCCTTATCATCGATCTTACCAGCAGCCCACGGTGAGCCAACCTCAGTTCCCCTTCCCACGAATCTAAATCAAACATCCTATTTGCTTTGTATCTCCTTTCAACACCCTATCTCCCTTCCCTCTCCTTTCCCACTCCCATCCCACCTTTCCCTCACTCCCACCTACTCTCCCCATCCCCCCATTTCCTTTTCCTCCACCTCCTCCTCTTCTTTCTCCTTCAACAGTCCCAAACAATATCGAAGTTATCATCGCCTCTGAGCATTCGTTGCCGTAATGCTGTCATTAGGTTTCGTTATGGAAGATTTTTTTTTGGGAGGGAATCGGATGGGAGGACCCATTTTGAAAATGGGGGGTTAGGGGGAATTGTCAGGAGATAACAAGGTGGAAAGGAAGACGGGGAAGTCGAAATGCGACGGGAACAAATAACTGTAATTTATTTTTTCTTCTTCTTCCCTCCCTTCTTTGCTCAGTCTTCTTCCTTCAGTTTTGGTATTTGCATATATATATATATATATATATATATATATATATATATATATATATATATATATATATATGTTGAGGCTTTGTGACAGGTTGGTGAAGGTGGGTGAGGAAGACATAAATCAGAGTCCAAGTTTATTTCTGAAGAAGCCTATTTGTGCGAAACTAGTCAGAAATAAACTTGGACTCTGATTTATGTCTTCCTCACCCACCTTCACCTACATATATATATATATATATATATATATATATATTATATATATATATATATATATATATATATATATATATATATATATATATACATACATATACCAAAGGCTTTTTCCCCCTACACGGGGGGTAGCCAAAAAGAAAAAGGCATAGAAACCACTCCCACCCATTCCATTTCCTATATATTCCACTCCCCTCTACCCTCCTTCCTCTCTCTTATCTTGGCACCTCCTGGATGACGGGTCATCCCTGCATCCTGTCCACTGCCCAGGGTCAGAAGCAGTGTCGCAAGACACAGCACATCCACAGCAAGGCCGCTTCATAAATTCGGCGACCCCCCCTCTCCGTCCCCCCATGCAGAAAAGGAGAAGACGGGGAGGAATCCTTTCGGGCTGCGTCAATTTTTTTCTCATAAATACTTCCTCACCCCCATCCCCCACACATATATATTTCTTTTCTAACCTATCTAAGGTACCAAGACTGTCCCTGGAAGGCTCTTCTTCACTTATATCTTCAGACTCCTTTGATACCAGTACCTATCATACCTATTACCAAGCTGTCGGAGTACCCAGCCCCATCTTTATTTTGTATATTTATTTCTTTATTTATCTATTTGTCTATTTTATTCTATTTTATTTCATTTTTATTATTATTATTTTTTAAGAACTTCTTTTGCTGAACCTACGGGCCTACACGAGTGGTCATACTATGCTAGACGAAGCTCAATATAGCTCGGAGAGTAATTTGAAGCGCGCGCCTCCCTTGGGAACATATGGCGCTTTATGTTCGTGTGCACTTAATGTCGTGCTTTGCATGCGCTCCGGAAGCTCTTTGCACTCCATCAGTGTCTGTCTCCCCTCGAGCCTCTTCGAGTCTCTGTCTCGTTCTCGAACTCGATCTCGAACTCGCTTGTTCTTGCTCTCATTCTCGATCTCGTTCTCTCTTGTTCTCGTTTTCTCTCGTTCTCGATCTTGATCTCGAATTCGCTTGTTCTTGCTCTCGTTCTCGACCTCGTTCTTTCTCGTTCTCGTTCTCGCTCACTCTCGTTCTTGCTCTCGTTCTTTTTCGTTCTCTCTTGCTCTCGTTCTCTCTCGTTCTCTCTTATTTTCGTTCTCTCTCAGTTTCGCTCTCCTTCATTCTCGCTCTCTTTCGCGTCAGATCTCGCTCTCTTTTTCTCCCTTTGCCTCTCCTTCCCACTCTCTCCCTTTCCCTTTTCCACTCCTTCTCCTTCGTCCCTCTCCCTCCACTTCTCTCTCTCTCCCTCTCACTTCATCTCTTTCTTTTCGCTCTCACTCTCCTCGCTTTCTCTCTTCCTCTCTTTCCTATCTTCCTCCCCTCCCTCCCCCACCCCTTCTCTTTCTTTATCCTTATCCCTACCTCTCTCTCTCTCTCCCTTTGCCTCTCCCACTCCCTCTCACTCTACGTGTCCCTCTGCCTCTCCCATTCTCCCTCCCTTTACCTCTCCCATTTCCTCTCCCTTTTCCTCTTTCTCCCTCTTCATCTCCCTCTGCCTCTCCTAGTCCCTCTCCTTCTCCCATTTCCCCTCTCTCTCTCTCCCTTTCCCTCTCTCTCCTTCTCCCCCTTCCTTTCCCTCCGCCTCTCCCCCTCCCCCCTCCCCCCTCTCTCTCTCTCTCTCTCTCTCTCTCTCTCTCTCTCTCTCTCTCTCTCTCTCTCTCTTTCTTTCTCTCTCTTTCTTCCTCTCCCTCTGCCTCTCCCTTTTCTTCTCACTCTTCCATTCCCTCTCTCCCTCCCTCTCCGTCAACCTCTCTTTCATTCTCGCTCTTCCTCCCACTCTCTCATTCCCTCCCGCTCACCTTCTCTCCCCCCCTCTCCCTTTTCCAGTTTATTGTCAGTTTTCCTCACGGCCCTCCGTCGTCTCTCTCTCTCTCTCTCTCTCTCTCTCTCTCTCTCTCTCTCTCTTTCCCTTCCCAAATTAATTAATCCTTGGCTTCTTCCTTATAGCTTTTTTCCCCGTATGGTCAACGGCGTCTTCCTCCCTATCTTGTATTCATCAGCTTTATGGCCAACCAGGATTCTTCCCCATCTTCTCCATCTTGATCACTTTCTCCTTTCTTCGTCATCGTCTTTGTCTTCTCCGTCTTCGTCCTCTTTGTCTTCTTTTTCTTTCGCTTCCTCATAGTCTTCTTGGTCTTCGTTTTCTTTCTCTTTTTTTTTTCGTCTTCTCGTCCTCTTCCTTTCCCTCCTTCTCCTCTTCCTCCTCCTCCTCCTCCTCCTCCTCCTCCTCCTCTTCCTCCAATCTCCCTCATCCCTTCTCTCATCTCTTTCCTCCCACCTGCTTCCTCTTTCCTCCTCTTCATCATCCTCTTTTTCTACCTCCCCCTTCTCCTCTTCCTCCCCTCACTCCCACCTCCTTCGTCCTTACTTTCACTCCCTCTTCGCTCATCTCTCATATCCCCCCTTCCCCCCCCTTCCATCCCCTCTCCCCCTTTCCACTCCCCCCTCCCCCCCAATATTTCGACTCGTTTCTTAACAGGCGCGTGAACTCCTCTGTTCAGTTCTCATGACTCTGAGTTTTCATTTTACCCTCATCATCATCGTCATCATCATTGCCCTCTATTATTATTGTTATTGTTGTCGTTATTGTTATCATAATGATTGTTGTAACATTATGTATGTAATTATGTTTACCTAATTTTCATTAATGTTTATTCTTTTTTTATCTTTTTAGTTTGCGCGCTTTTTTCGTATTTTCCTCTCTCTCTCTCTCTCTCTCTCTTTTTCTCTCTCTCTCTCTACATATATATATATATATATATATATATATATATATATATTAGTATATATTTTGGCAGTAAATTTCCTTGTAGACATGTCTTGTTAAAGACATTATGATCTCCTAATTCCACCTCACCGTCCAGCTTCCCACCCCCCCAGTCATTATGATCTGACCCGAACCTCTCATAATCCACCTCACTGGAACCATAAAGCCTTGTCATTTGTAACTCCTTAGCATAATTGACATGGACCTTTTCCTGTCATTTTATCTGCCTGAAGATGGTTGTATGTAACAACCGAAAGCTTGCGATTGTATTTATATAATTAGTGTCAATATACCATGGATCTCGGTGGACTTGTGTTTAATCTACCCCTGGACTATAAGAAACATATAAGAAGAATGGAAAAAACAACTAAGAAGATAGTTGAAACTGAATTAGCATTGGTCTTTAACAAGACATATATATATATATATATATATATATTATGTATGTATATGTATATATGTATGTATATGTATATAAGTCTCTATTTCTCTCTTTTTCTCTCTTTTACTTCACTTCTTCATTCATTATTCTACTCTTTCTTCATCTTTTTTCTCTCTTTTAACTTTTTGACATACCCACCAACCCCTAAACAATAACCAACCCTGAAGATAACCCTAAATCCTCACCCGAACCCCACCCGATCCACTAATCATTATCCAGCACATTAATCTTCATTCCCTAGCCCCTAAATTTACTCCAAACCTCCAACTCTAACCTCCTACCACCAAAACCCTAACCGCATTCCTCTCCCCTAGCCCCACACCTAAAGCTCGTTTCACACAACTTTTCGCCGTGCGCCGTCCACGACACGACGTCGTGCTTTCAAAATCCCATGGGTGTCTATGTACGCTTTCACACGTGGTTGTGGTCGTGACTTGTGGAAATATCTATAGACACCCATGGTTGTTTGGAATCGTGTCGTGGACGGGCATGGCGAAAAGTCAATACGTGTGAAACGAGCCAAACCCCTATTCTTAATCCTCCCCACAACTCCAGCCCCCACCCCAAGCCTCCCACGCAATTCCCCCCCCCTCCCTGCCCCATCAGCTCCCCCCCCACCCCATTCCCTCCCTTTGCCGCTGCACCTTTTGTTAGTTTTCTATACTTCTCCTTCCTCATTAACGTTGTTTTTTATTACTTATTTCCCAGGGTGGCTTCCTGGAGACTGTGCAAGGACAATGGCGGAGAGAGGGCAAACTGTTAAAGTTGGCCTGAAGAGAAAGACTGGAAATCAAGCGACATGTTTTTCATTTTCTTGGGAAAACTTTATGAATATAAGGCCAATGCGCTCTCATCCAATATGACGCTCGTCGTCATCATCAGATGGGAGATTTGGGGAGAGATGGTGGTAGGAGGGAGGTGGGAAGAGTGAGGTGGGAAGAGGGAGGAGGGAGGAGAAGGTGGGAGGGGGGAAGAGAGAGGAGGGAGGTGGGAGGAGGGAGGATGTAGATGTGTACCTTCAATTTGATTCTAGGAAGGGAGGGATGGTGAATGGGAATGGAGTCTGAGGGGATGAAATTGGTGGAGTGGATTTATGCCTTTGGCTTTGGCTACCTCCCTTGTAAGGGGGAAAAAGCCGTTGGTATATGTATGTATGTATTATTTCTATATGTTTGTGTCTGTCCATACATGGTGCGAGAACACTGAGGTCCTGGAAAGCTTTACATACTTTGATAGTGTGTAGCATACCAGTTTGGGTCATATGAGGAAGTATTACGAAGAACTGGCATTACCCAAGGTGTTATGGGCCTTCTCAACCAGAGTATATGGCGTTGTTATTTATTCAGGACGACTAAGATTTGACTCTTTACGTTAATTGTGCTCCTTGTCTTGCTGTATGGCTGTGAGACGTGGACACTGAATGCTGACCTGAAGAAAAGGCGTCTCGAAGTCTTTGGTGCCAAGTGCCTTCGAAGACTCCTGAGGTATCGCTGGAATGACTTCGTATCAAACCAGAGACTGTACTGTGAGAACGTAGGAATGCAAGAGACCATAAGGCCTACACTAGGCGTCTCCATGACCATTACCACCTGTCATCCCCATCCATAAAAATGTCTAGTCGTTTCTTAAAACAACCGATAGTTTCAGCGCTCAGTGCATGGTTACTAAGTCTATTCCATTCATTGACCACCCTATTAGTAAACCAGTTCTTGCCTATTTCCTTCAATTAAGGCCAGTTACCAGAATAATTCGTGAACTCCGGCTATATGGGCATCATGTGGCACGTTTCCCTGATGTTGACCCCGCTTACAGGATCATCTCCATAAGAGACAACCCTCGATGGAGAAGGAGACGAAGAAGGGGAGAGACGCCCACAGAAGAATCCATGGCTGAAGGGGCAAGTGGATCGAACCACCTATCGAGAGCTGTTCGGAGGAGTGGGAAGGAAGGAAGGAAGGAAGGGTGCCTGCATGGGAGCTTGCTCCTCGGAGAGACCGTGAAGGGGAGTGGCCCCGGCATGTGAGTGAAGCAACGAGCTTCCTGGCGTATGATTCCCCCGATTGATCTTCCTCTTCATCATCTTCTTCCTATTCTTCTTCTTCCTCTTCTTCTTCTTTTTCTTCTTCTTCTTCTTCTTTTTCTTCTTCTTCTGCCTCTTCTTCTTCTTCTTCTTCTTCTTCTTCTTCTTCTTCTTCTTCTTCTCCCTCCTCTTCTTCTTCTTCTTTCTCTTCTTCCAATAATCTTCTTCCTCTTCTTCTTCTTCTTCCTCTAACTCTTCCTCTTCTACTTCTTCTTCCTCTTCTTTTTATCATTTCTTTAAGAGAAGAGCAACAGAGGCGTCTCTGTCCATCACATGGCATGCTTCTTGCTTAATTTTGTTGAGAAGAACAGAACATGAGGAGTCAAAGCTGCGTCGAGTTTTATTGACGAGATCCAACACCTCGACAAGGTTTTCGACAAGTTTTTTTTTTTTTTCTTAAAAAAAAAAGTAGGTCATATTTTTTTTCTACATTTCAAAGATACCTATCTCTCGTCCACTTGTGATTGGGTACGTGTGAGTGGGCCGGTCCAATCTCCACTTTCCATCTAAACCAATCTATCGTTCTAGATTCTAGTAGCTTCTTGTACTACCATGCTGAGCTCTGAGATCCCACCCTATCATTCCGGGTGGATATCGATGTTCTGTATTGCAGGGTTTGCTTTCCGTTTCATGGACTTGTTTAACACCTTTGATACGGTTGAACGAAAATTTTTGACACTAGAATGAAGCTCCACCTTGTCAAAAGTATGTTTGTTTATTTTCATTTATTTATTTACTTATTTATATTATTTATTTATTAATTTGTTTACTTATTTATACTTTATTATTTATTTACTTAGTTATTCATTTATTTGTTTGTTTATTTGTTCAATTATCTACTAATTTATCTATTTATTTGTTTATCTGTTTATTTACTTACTCATTTATATTTATAAATTAATTTATCTATTCGTTCATTGATTTATTCATGTTTTCTACTAACTTATTTATTTATTTATTTTTGCGTACAACGTGGGTTATATGTGTATGTACACTGACATAAATTCAATCTTCGGTCTATAGTTGTCGTCACTTCATTTGCATTCCCAGATTGTCTGTTCCAGTCTTTTATGTCACTATTTATTAGTTGTCGAAAGTATTTTGGATATAGCTATCTTACTTTGTTCCATTACACGTTTGTCTGTAACGTTTCTCTATCTGTAACGTTACTACGAACGTCTTGGCCTCTTAACTTGCTTTGATCGTAAGCATAATATGGTAGCTTATAAAGATGATTCCTAGGATGAATCCTACCAATTACCATAGATCTAGGTCAAAAGTTAAGGTCGAGATTTTCAAAAAACGTCAAAAACACATTTTTTGGGTCAAACTTCAGGATATACGTTTCCTGACATTTTAGCATGCCATGCAACTTAAACTGAGCTCTTCGACAATTTTGACAACTGTTCTTACTCAGCGGGATTTATTTTTTATTCTTCGTTTTTCCTTTGTCTTTTGTCTTTTCTGTATTTGGTGTTGTCTTTTGTTTTCGTTTTTCTCTTTTTTTCCTTCCTGTCTTTCTTCGTTTGTGTCTGTCTTCTTTTCTGTCTTCTGCATCGTCTTCGTCTTGTTTCTTTTCTTTTCTTTCTTTCTTTTTCTTTTTTATTTGCGTCCTGTCTTCCTTCCGACTTTCATCCATCCATATGTGTATCCATTCATTTATTCATCCATCCATCCATCCATACACACATCCATCCATCCGTCTAGCCATATTTCCATCTATTCCCTCATCTATCTATCCACCCATCCATCCATCCTTTCATCCTACCATCCACTCATCTATCCATCCAAAAATTCATCCATTAGTCCATTTATCCATTCATCCATTCATCTTACCATGCACCCATCTATTCATCTCTCCATCCATCTATCCATCCCAACATTCATTCATTAATTCATTCATCCACTCAACCATTCATCCTACCATGCACCCATCCATCCATCCATCTCTCCATGCATCCATTCCTCTGCTAATTTGTAATCAAGTTCGTCGTTTTATATACCTATTCCTTCCATCTTTTCCTTGTCATTGTCCTGTTTCTACATAATCCTCTCGATTTTTCCTCTCTCTTTTCCTCTCCTATTCATCCTCCTCTCTTTTATTACGGCGGGAGACGATTAATAGTTGCTATTGTTTATGTTGCGATACTTTGGCCTTTATAGTCTTCTGGAATAAGGGCGCCTGCTTGCCCTTTTTCTTTATGACTTTTTCTGTTTAAGGTTTCCAATTTCGATGTTGTTCATTTCCTCTCACGATGTCGTGATTTTTTTTTTTTTTTTTTTTTTTTTTTTTTTTGAATAATTTGTTCACTCGGGATTAATCCTTTTCTTCCCTCTCCATCCCCTTAAAAAAAAAAAAAAAAAAAAAAAAATCAGTTCCCAATTTTGGGCTTTTTCGTCTTTGTTTGTGAATGCACACATCATCACCATCATCATCATAATCATCATCATCATCATCATCATCATCATCATCATCATCATCATCATCATCATCATCTACATCATTACTACCACTACCACTACCAACAACACCACCACCATCAGTATAGTCACCATCATCATCATCATCATCATCATCATCATCATCATCATCATCATCACCATCATCATCACAATAATAACCATCATGTTCATCACAAACATCATTACCATCTCTCTGATAGGATGCGAGACACCACCCCTCCTCCACCACCTCTCCACCTCCTCCTCCTGCCCTCCTCCTCCAGAGCCCCTCCACCTCCACCGTCCCTCCATCTCCACCACCCCTCCACCCCCACCGTCCCTCCACCTCCACCACCCTTCCACCTCCACCGTCCCTCCACCTCCACCGTCCCTCCACTTCCACCACCCCTCCACCTCCACCGTCCCTCCACCTCCACCACCCTTCCACCTCCACCGTCCTTCCATCTCCACCGTCCCTCCACCTCCACCGTCCCTCCACCTCTACCGTCCCTCCACCTCCACCGTCCTTCCACCTCCTCCACCCCTCCACCTCATCATTATCATCTTTCGTATTCAGGCTTGCACTCGTGCCTTTTAAAAAGTTGCAATATTAAAAGATGTGGTGCGTCTTCACACTGATCCACCTCCCTTGGTGGTAATGGCGGTGGTGGTAGTGGTAGTTGTGGTGATGTCGGTGGTAGTGGCGGTGGTGTTATGACCATAAAAGAGAAATGGTGATGACTGAGTAGGTGAGGATGGTGATGGTTTTGATGGTGAAAATGATGGTGATAGTGAGGGTGACTGCTTCAGTGAGTAATGGAGGTGAAAGTAATTGTATTGGTGTTACATTGGTGACAGAAGTTTTGGTGATGGTATTACATCAACGGTGGCATTGGTGTTAGTGGTCCAAGGGAGTGGTGTAAGGCTTTTGGTGTTAGTTTCCTCCCTGTGTGGTGGAGGTGGTGATAGAGGTGAACACTTGGTGCTTATTGCAGAGCCCTCCACCTGTTCGGAGAGATAGCCTTCAAGAACGAAAAAGGAGAGGAGGAAGGGAAGAAGAAAAATAGAAAAAATCGATCTTCTTCTTTTTTTCCAATCGTGTAGGAGGAAGAAGAGAAGTGGAAGGCGTCGGGTGGAGAAGAGCGAGTGCCGGAGATTTCTCAAGGAGGAGGAAGAGGAGGAGGAGGAGGGGAAAAGGAAGAGGAAGAAGAGGAACAGGAGGAAGAGGAACAGGAGGAGAATCAGGAAAAGGAGGAAGGTAAAGAGGAGGAGAAGAAGAAGGGGCAGGTGGAGGAGGAGGAGGAAGAGGAGGAGGAGGGGAAAAGGAAGAGGAAGAAGAGGAACAGGAGGAAGAGGAACAGGAGGAGAATCAGGAAAAGGAGGAAGATAAAGAGGAGGAGAAGGAGAAGGGGCAGGTGGAGGAGGAAGAGGAGGAGGAGGAAGAGGGGAAAAGGAAGAGAAGGAAGAGGAACAGGAGGAAGAGGAACAGGAGGAGAATCAGAAAAAGGAGGAAGATAAAGAGGAGGAGAAGGAGAAGGGGCAGGTGGAGGAGAAGAGGAGGAGGAGGGTGAAAGGAAGAGAAGGAAGAGGAACAGGAGGAGAATCAGGAAAAGGAGGAAGGAGAAGAGGGGGCAGGTGGAGGAGGAAGAAGAGGAGGAGGAGGAGGAGGAGGAGAAAAAGGAAGAGGAGGAAGAGGAACGGGAGGAGGAACAGGAAAAGAAGGAAGACGAAGAGGAGGAGGGGAAAAGGAAGAGGAGGAAGAGGAACAGGAGGATAATCAGGAAAAGGAGGAAGGAGAAGAGGGGGCAGGTGGAGGAGGAAGAGGAGGAGAAGGAGAAAAAGGAAGAGTAGGAAGAGGAACAGGAGGAGAAACAGGAAAAGAAGGAAGATGAAGAGGAGGAGGGGAAAAGGAAGAGGAGGAAGAGCAACAGGAGGAGAACCAGGAAAAGGAGGAAGGAGAAGAGGGGTCAGGTGGAGGAGGAAGAGGAGGAGGAGGAAGAGAAAAAGGAAGAGTAGGAAGAGGAACAGGAGAAGAATCAGGAAAAGAAGGAAGATAAAGAGGAGAAGGAGAAGGGACAGATGAAGGAGGAAGAGGAGGAGGAGGAGGGGAAAAGGAAGAGGAGGAAGAGGGACAGGAGAAGAAACAAGAAAAGAAGGAAGATGAAGATGAGGAAGAAGAGAAAGAGGAGGAGAAGGAGAAGGAGGAAGAGGAGAAGGAGGAGTAAAGCAGAAAGAAGGATGGGCTGGAAGAAGAGGGAAAGGAGGAGGAGGAGGGGAAAAAGAAAGAGGAGGAAGAAGAACAGGAGAAGAAGAAACAGGAAAAGGAGGAAGATGAGGAGAATGGGGAATATAAAGAGGAGAAGAAGGAGAATGATGAAGTGGAAAAGGAGGAGAATGAGGAGGAGAGCGGGCAGGTGAAGGAGGAGGAAAAGGGGAAGGAGGAGGGGCTTGAAGAAGGGGAAAGGGAGGAGGAAGAGGAACAGGAGGAGGAGAAGGAAGAGAGATGGATAGGAAAGGAATTTCTTGTAATAAAGGGAACCTATCTAATAGAAGGTTTGCTTGCTTCTCAAGGACAAGATCCCATGATCACAAAACCGTCTTTGTAAATTTAATCCATGAACATCCTCACAGTGTTAGTCGGTACGTTCACATTCATGTATGTAATTAGCACAGGATCTTCTTCATTGGTTCTAAATGCTATCGGCTATTCCTAGTGTCAACTGAATCTTTGAGTTCATTTTTCTTGATCTTCAATTTATTGTTCAACAAGCTTCGTAGTGCTGGAAACCACAGTTGCATTTCTTGTATTCAGTTTTTGTTTATGTATGTACATTCAATAGAAATTACTGAGAAAGGAACTCGAGCCACATATGAGGAGTTCAGAAACAGAGGGGCATCCCCGCCAGTTTCGAGTTAAGCACGGATCGTGAAAGGCGTAAGCCTTCTCTCTCTCTCTCTCTCTCTCTCTCTCTCTCTCTCTATATATATATATATATATATATATATATATATATATATATACACATACACACACACACACACACACACACACACACACACATATATATATATATATATATATATATATATACATATATACGTATATATATATACATATATATGTATATATATATATATATGTATATATATATATATATATATATATATCGGTGTATCACTCGAAACCCGAAAAAATGGCGGGGATGTCCCTCTGTTTCTAGACACATCATTATATGATCGTATTTATTCAGAGTCTGTTGGAGACCCAAAAACACTCACTGCAACAAAAACTGGTTTTAGTGTTTAGTTTTAGTATAATCACTAAAATCAAGTGATGACTGTCTTCCCCTTTTGTGAAAGGCGACTTGCCGTTTGTTGACATTCTCAAAAAGGGTCCACCAAGATGGCCGCGGTGAAAACAAAAACTGAAATAAAAACTAATCGTCGAGACACGATTGCAAGTTTTCTTTTAAGGGAGTATGTGGGATTGTAGATGAGTGGGAGTGAGACAGGGTCAAGTATAGATGCATCACGTGGGAGAGAAAGTGGGATGAAATGCACGTGCAAGAATGGACAGAAGAGTCATGAGAAGTGGGGGAAAGGGGAAAATGACCTTAGGAACATAAGAACGGAGGAGACTTCAAGAGAACATAAGGCCTAGACTAGGTAGTTCGACGTTACTATCACCTTTTATCCCTATCTATAAAGTTATCTAATCTTCTTTTAAAACAACCAGTTGCTTCAACGCTCTTTACATGGTTACTAAGTATCTTCCATTTGATAACCACTCTCTTGGTAAACCCGTTCTTGCCTATTTCCTTCTTAAACCGAAATGGAGAAGTTGAAGGAGAACGAAATCATGAGGAGGTGTATTGGGGAGGAAGACATGGAGAATGGAAGGGAACAACGGGACTCAAAAGTGGGACAGTGGACGTGGGAGAGAGGAAGTGAGGTGAGGGACGGTGGAACAGTGGTGGGAAAGGGAACAAAGTGGGACAACTGGCGAAGAGAGATTTGAAAAGCTGACTGGAATGGTAGTCACGAAAGACGAGTGAATATGTTAAGTGGATATAAAACAAAGATCGTTTGTGGTTGTAAAAGTTCTCATGGAAGATCAAGTGAATATGATTAACATAGCAAAAAATATCTGATAGAATATCAAATAGATATATTACATCAGTATGGAAGAATATATGTGTGAAGCTATGACACATACATATGTGTATATATTATATGTATATATATATATATATATATATATATACACATACATATATATATATATATATATGTATATATATATATATACATATATATACACATATATGTGTAAATATATGAATAAAAATAAAAATATATATATATATATATATATATATACCGATATGTCGTTGGGGAATGGTCAGGGCAAGTTCCGAAACTACTTTTAGCGTCCAGCATAGTACAATGGTAGCGTCATTGCACAGCTAATGGTTCGAGTCCCAGTGGCATAACTATTTAATATATATATATATATATATATATATATATATATATATATATATATACATATATATATATATATATATACATATTGCATTGTTTTCCGTAGAAGAAAGATATATATACTAAAATAAGCTTGAAGTGAGGACACAATGAACAGAGATGCAAAGTGAACAGCCCCAACAGAGGATAAACAAAAGATGTCAAGATGCGAACGAAACAAGATTAAGAAAAGGAGGGATTAATAATTGTATTATTTCCGCACGGAGGAGGAGGAGGAGGAGAAAAAAACACGAAAATGTCAAACAATGTGAATATGAGAAGACGGAATTACAAGCCAAGGGGTCAGATACAGACGACAGTGGAGGAGAAATGCGAGGAAGAAATAAAACACAAAGGAGGGAATGTAATAAGAGTGATAAAGGAATACCCAAAGAGAAGAAAAAAAAAACAAGATTGAAGTGAATAAACGCTGTCATAATTAGATATTTTCAGAAGACGTTCGAAGGGAGCGAGGGAGTTCGAGAGAAGAGCATTGGGAGTCGGAAAGAAGTTTTAAGAAGACAGAGCGGAATGGTGGATATTAGACAGAGGGGGGTATTGTATTTCGTTAACAATAACCAGCGCTTCTATCCTCTGGGACAGTGTCAGACTAAATAGCTGGAGTCATGGAGGTAGTCAAGGAAGATGTGTGTGACAGATTTTTTTTTTTTTTTTGAGGGGAAGTTATTCTCGATTTAGGAAAGAATTCCGCATGACTCTGGACCGTAAGGATGTCAGTACAGTCCCTGAAATATTGACCACATGAAAGTAATCTATTGATACTTCATGAAGATGGATAGAAATGCGGAGTAAGAGATAGAGAGAGAGAGGCTTAAATTGAATAAGGAAAATAAACATAATGTTTATTAAAAGCTGGATGTGGGAAAAATAATAAAAAAAATTGTACAATTACATTCCAAAGTTCGACGACAACCTTAGTTCCCTGTCTGCCCATAGATGGCAGTGTTCGTAGTTGCATTTATTATGGCGAAAATAAAGCCAGGATTTTTCGCGTGCCTTGTGATTCCCTGAAATTGATCTAGGAGATTGGCGAGGTATAACGTAATCTGTTGATATAGACTACATAAGAACATAAGAATGAAGGAGACTGCAAGAGACCATAAGGCCTACACTAGTCAGTTCCATGTTCATTACCACCTGTCATCCCCATCCATAGTTATGGAGCATAAACTAATTCTATGTAAAGGAGATGCTAATTTCTGTTTCTATATATATAGAAAATGGATCGGAACATATGTTGATTACAAAAGAGATATATTAAGTGTTAATATCGTTGTTGTTTAAAGGGTAACAAGGTATACGGAACACGCTATAGATTAGGATACTACAGGACATACACACACACATACACACAAAGACACACACACACACGCACATACACACACACACACACACTCACACACACACACACACACACACACACACACACACACACACACACACACACACACACACACACACACACACACACAAAGACACACTAACACACATACAAGCGCACGTGCACACACACGTACACACACACACACACACACACACACACACACACACACACACACACACACACACAAGCAAACGCACGCACGTAATCTTGCAAAGGAGTTCACAGTCACGACTGCATGCATTGACGCAAGCACGCTCTTATATAAAGAGAAAGAAATGTTTCTGTGTTAAAGTGGTGATAATTTCATTCTTTAAGACAATGACGAGGAGGCGTAACTGAACTGTATCCTCAAGGATTGGGGGGGGGGCGGTGGAAGGGAGAAAGTAAATTCATAATTGTCCTTCAGAATTATAATTACCATCTCGTGTATTCAAATGCGCTTGCGAGCGGACAGCAAGAGGCAGACCTGAAATGCGAAATGGCAGGATTGAAGCCAGGTGGAATAATGAAGAGAGAAAAAAAGGAGGAAGAAAGGAAGGTGATAAACAGAAATGGAGGAATGGAAGGATAAGTTATTGCCTTTGGTTTCACAAAAGACTCGAAGTCTTCTCTTTTAATGATATACATATGCAAATTAGTATATGCACGTGTATGTGTGTGTGTGTGTGTCTCTCTCTGTGTGTGCGTGCGTGTGTGCGTGTGTGTGTGTGTGTGTGTGTGTATGTGTGTGCTAGAGAGAGAGAGAGAGAGAGAGATGGGACCACGTGTTAGACACGTGATCGATAGCTATTACCCTCCCGGGTAAGAGCTCAGAGGTCATATTATATGACTTGATCTATACTTAATGCTGTAACCTTACAAACGTGTTTGTGTGTTACGCGTTAGCATATTTGTCTATTGTCTCTCTGTATATTGTTATGCGTATTCATTTATGTGTATCTCATACATTTAAGAATCTCTCGGCCTCCTCCTCTTCTTCTTCTTCTTCTTCTTCTTCTTCTTCTTCTTCTTCGTTCTCCTCTTCCTCCGCTTTCACAAATTACCTTGACTTTTTCCCTTTCCTCCTTTTCTTCGTCTCTCCCTCCTCATTCCTTCCTCTTTTCTCTTTGTGTTCTACAATCACATGATTCTCTCTCTCTCTCTCTCTCTCTCTCTCTTCCTTTCTCTATTATTTCTTTACATAGACCCTTCAGTATGTTGACACCAGAATAAAATGAGCAAAGCAAAGGATTAATTAATCCAGTGCTATCCATTTTTGAGTAATTTAATTACCGTATTTACACAAATCTGTTTAGAACAAAATCTAAATTATTTCCCTTTAAGATCACATAAATTTCATCGAATAGTGCAACTTCGTGGACATTGGGTATTGATCCTGTTATTGTAGTTATGGACTGTATTTTACCAGCGCTTCTATCTTTGTGGACAATCTCTCGCCGCTGTTTGGCTTCGTGGGAGGTATGGTTAATTTGTTGTTTTTGGTGCCGCAACGTCTTGGCCGTATGGCGTTCGTGGGAAGCATATTAGGCCCAAGTGTATAGATCACATAGACAGGCCCATGTGTATAGATCACATAGAAGCTAAAAGGGGTATAGCAAAGCTATTCTCTAACGTATGGGCTCTCAGCCTCTTTCCCACCACGCACCCCGAGTTCCCAGACCATCGACCCGTACCTTCATTAACCTGACACAGAATACAGAACGGTAATATGTTAAGACTAATTAAATATACAATGGTACCGCAATGGATGGATGGTCCAAATTATAATGACTTTATTCATCAGTTAAACATTAACATCTAAAACTATGTACAATGTTCTCTTCGTACAGATTTAAATGTAATCTTTCGCAAGTCGTCTAAGTACCCCTGTAAACCGTCCCAAGATCCCCTGCTCAAATGTATAGATCTATAGAAAGGTCTAGACAGGGTGGAGAGCCGAAGGCAATGGAATAGAACAAAAGCTATATAGATATTCTATGTGGGTTTTGGTATGGCCTCATCATTATCAACTGGTGACATACGCCAGAAGGTGCGTAGCTTTTCTCACACGCCGGCGCCAGTGCCTTTGGTCTCTCCGAGCAAGCTCCCATGCGTACACCCTTTTCATCCCTAAAAACTCTCGTGCAATGGAAACAGAAACTATGCCTAACGAAGAGTCTGGATATGCTTTAAAGGGACCGGAAGAGGGGTCTCGTAGTAATGGATTTAAATTGGACGAATTTAGGTTTAAGAAGAAAATCGACAAAACCTAGTTTACATACCAGCAGAGGGGTTAACGAATGGAATAAACTTAGTAACCATGTAGTGAGCGCTGAAACTATAGTTTTTTTAAAGAGATGAAATAACATTATGGATAGGAATGATAGGTACCAAGGGACATGGAACTGCCTAGTGTAAGTCTTATGGTCTCTTGGAGTCCCCTGTGTTCTTATGTCTTCAGCTTCGTTTTGAGGGCCTTCCTTCAGATGAATTAAATCACTTGGCGTTTTCAGAAAAATAGAGAAATGCTAAATATTTGACAGAGACTCCAAAGGTGTTTTGAGAGGTTAAAAAAGTTTAATGGAGGTAAATAAGAAAGAAAATGGTGTTTACTATACATTTTAGGGTTCTGGTTTTTCGCCCAGAACGCCTCCTGGTATTAATTCTTCTCTTACAAGTTCTCCCAAGAAAAAAAAAAAGAAAGAAAAAAAAAAACATGACGTCATAATGTCTCCAGTGACGTCACGAACCGGAAGATGACGTCATGATGTCCCCAGGAGAGTCCTTCATAAGATCCCCTATCAAGGGAGAACACAAGTTAAAGATGCCTCGAAAAAAATAACACAAAATCTGATTATGACAGTAATTGTGAAAGTCAAAATCCCCCCCATTTTTTTTTTCCTTTTCTTTTCTTTTCACCTCTCTACTCCTTGTTGCTAATCTAATCAGGTTCTTTAACGAGTTTCCCAGATAAAAGGGGTTGGATATTTGAACTTTATAAACTTCCTTAAATTCGACTCTGCTTTTTTCTGCTTCTTCTCTTGGCATGAGTGGAGAAACATTCTCTGATGACCGTCCACATCTTCATTTGTACACAAGTTTTCAGAAAAAAGAAGCAAACTCAGAGCAGTATGTATGCATTAATGTATGCATTACTAGATTATAGTATGTACATATGATGTGTTGTGCTTGTGCTGGTATATATGCATATGTATATTCATTTGATCTTTTGTTAATTAATTATTGTGATAATATTATCACTTTGTTCCATAATTTCCTCTGTGGAAGAATCGCTCAACTCACCACAAATAATGTTATTTATTCACGTATTTATTTTCATTTATCTATTTTATCTCATTTTATCCATGAATTTTACGAGTATGTATTTTTCAATTTAAGTCAAATATTTTTATTGATTATTTATTTCTATCTCTGTATTTCTTATCTATTGTTTATTTCTTATTTATTTATCTATTTATTCATTCATTTATCTATTATTTATTTATTTGTTTATTTGTTTATTCATGTTTTCATTCATTCATTTTGTTATCATTCACACCTAAATTACGATTCTTCTTTTTGCAACATAGTCCCAATCCATTATCTACCATCCCTTGGGTCTTCTAAAAAATTTCTTTGGTCTCCAAACATTTAAAGTATCGAAATCATAATATCTTTTGTTGTAATTCATAGCAAATTTGAAAGAAATTGTGTTATTGGGTTTCCCTGTTTGAGCTTCTCGCTCACCTTTCTCACCCGACGTAGGGCCTCGTCCCAACATTTTTTCTCCGTTCCTCTCTATTTTGACATCTATCCTCTTCTTTAACCATCTGCAGATCTTCAACTCTTCTTTCTATCGCTTTCCACCAATCTATCTCTTTCTGGGTCTATTAACTGGTCCTCTTGTGTTAAGCTTCCGTGCCAGTGCTCCTCTTGGCAGTCTCTCTTGGTTCATTCTCATGACATCTCCGTACCACTTAAGTCTGTTTGTTTCTATGATTTCTATAATATCTGTTATTCCATGTCCCTCCCTTATTTGCCTATTTCTGATTCTGTTAATTTTCGTCACCACTTTGGCACTTCTAAGCACTTTCATCTCCACTGCTACTAATTTTGACTTTGTTTTGGTTGTAAGTGACTATGCTTCTGATCCTTCCGTTTGAGTTAAAATGCCTAATTACCTACGAATAACAATTGATTAGATAAAATAGTAATAATCATAGATGAATAAAGAGATAAATGAATAAATATACTCATACATAGATACATACACTTATACACACACACACATACATATATACATACACACATACATATATACATATACACATACATATATACATACATACACATGTACATACATACAAACATACATGCATACATACATACACACATACATGCATTCACATATATAAATGCATACACATATATACATACAACCACAGACACACACATATATACATACATACACAGACACATATATATACATACATACACACATACATGCATTAACACACATATGTTTAAGTACACAGACACATACATATATACATACATACACAGACACATACATACATATATACATACACACATACATGCATTAGCACACATATACATATATACATACACACACACACACACACACACACACACACACACACACACACACACACACACACAAACGCACTCACGCACGCACACACACACACACACACACACACACACACACACACACACACATATATATATATATATATATATATATACAAACACAAACACATACATATATATATACATACATACATGCGTACACATACAGACACATGCATACACACATATACTGTATATTTGAAGTTTACGTAAGAAATGATAATCAGAATCCTAATCTCATTTCTCCTCATCTTTCATCTTTCTCCTCCTCGTCTCATCTTTGCTTATAACTGAGAAGATTATATCTCTTCATGTCTTCCCGTTCTCCCTTCTACTCTGCACAT
>NC_134785.1:75461655-75469155 GCF_046742065.1 Oratosquilla oratoria
AGAATTCAGATCGAAATGTTCCAAAATCTAGATAACGCCATGTGCAATATTTTCTGATATTGGATTTAGCAAAGTTTTAATAGATTTCCAGTAAAGTATCTAAATTTGTCCTCCAAAAGAAATAAAATTTTGTCATTTGAAATTATATACATCACTGGTGCCCACGCATTAGCTTACCATGAATAACATAAAAAAGTATATGTATATATATATATATATATATATATATACATATATATATATATATGTGTATATATACATATATATATATATATATATACATACATATATAATTATATATATTATATACATATATATATACATATATATATATATATATATACATACATACATATATATATATACAGTATATATATATATATATATATATATATATATATATATATATATATATATACACATATATCAACAGCTTGCCTACAAATGAGTTTGCCGGGAAGAACAGATCTAAAAAAAAAATAATAATAATAAAAAAGGCAACAATGAAATTGGCATGCAGTTAACAGGAACGAAATGGATTACAGCCAGACAGATATTAGTAGCAATTGAACTTGTCATTCAGAACTTCAGGTCTGATATTAGCCATCCATCAGATGATATTTCATCTCTCCATTTTGGTTTCTTGAAATCGGAAGTCCAGCAGGGAAACGGTGATTGTCTTTGGAAGAAATTGGTTCTTGTGACGGAGGTCTTAGGGTTCCAGACTCTCATGGTAACTTTTTTCCTTCTTGGGACCAAACCAGGACTGAATTTTCGTCCAATTGTTAGTCTCGACTTCTTGATAAAAGGAGTTTTTTTTTCGTAGATAATTTGCAAGAAAGGAAATAAGCCATTTGGGTGGAGAATTTCTCATTTTCCGTCCACTTTGTTTAGGGTTGATCTTATCCGTCTGGACACAGATGTGAAGCAGGGAGGGGAGTGCCTGAGGGTGCTGTCTTTGCTCCGTTTTTTTTTTTTTTTTTTTTTTTTTTTTTTTTTTTTTTTAGCTTTGTGGAAGCTCGCTGGTTGAGCGGGTTAGGGCGTCGTTACTTGCGGCGAAGGTCGAGGTGAGGGCGGTTCGAATCCTGCCACCACCGAAGCTGAACCAAGGGCATGATTCATTAAATTCCACGCTACAAGGCCCTCTGTGAGGGGCACTGTCCTAGCCTCCCGATAGGGGAGAGTGTGTGACGTTAAACCATATCATTATCGTCATATCATCAGCTTTGTTTTATCTTAAGGCTTTTGTCCGTCTTATAGACTCACAAGCTCTTCATGTTTATTTATTTTTATTTATAATCTTTTCTATAAAATAACCCCCGATCGATACAACTGCAGTATTGATAACACCCATTAAATTATGAATAAAACTAAAAACTCGATCATTCAGTTCTTATGTATAGGTTTCATTAAATATTTTTGCTCCCATAACATAATTTTAATTGCCTCAATATGGACGCCCAATGTTTGATAGATGAAAAATAGGACACTAAAAGCTTTGAATAATTCAACTTTTATCCCATACATGTACGTTCTGGCTTATTTGTCTTGTTCTATTCCATTGCATAGTCGAGTACTCCAACCTCTGCGTGGGGGTGGGGAGGAGGTCGCTTGTAACGGATACGGTAATGGGATCCGGCTTTAGGCTATTGTAACGCTCCCGGCCCCGCCCCAGCCCCGTACAGCCCCGCCACAGCCCCGTGTACAGCCCTCAGGCTCTAGACATCGTCACATCATCGTCCTTCTACTGTACGAACTCACCTCTGATCCTTCTCCTTCAGCAGTGCAGACCTCAGTATAACTCAGCACATACGAGGAAAGATCCATTCTGCTTCAGCAGTACTTCCACATCCATTCAACTCTGTTCTCGAAAGAGAAAGAGAGAGAGAGAGAGAGGAGGGAAAGAAAGAGGGGGAGAGAAAGAGAGAGAGGGGGAGAGAGAAAGAGAAAAAGACGGAGAGAGATGGGGAAAGAGAGAGGGAGAGAAAGAGAAAAACAGAGATAGAGAGAAGGAAACTTCGGAGGTAGGACCTTTTGCATAAGTAGCTTTGACTCTTCGTTGCACAGCTGGTCTTTAGGACGTCACAAGGTCGTTCATTGCCCTTCCATGTCATCATTCACCGTACAAGACCGTGAAGGAGGGCATCACACTGGGCAGCTTCCACCGACTTCACCAGCGTCGACCGTTGAGAGTTCGTTTGAGTAAAAACGACTTCGGTTACAATATTTTATTTTTCAGACCTCCAAATGTCAAATCATCTTTCCGTCATATGTAGCAAAGCTGACTGATGAACTAAAAGATTGTACGAGGCTAGTAAACCCATACGAACGCTAGACATATTGTTGAAATGTTCTCAGAGAAATTTAGATTTCTGTAAGCGAAATTATATTCTAATTATTCAAAAGAGATTGGAGGTAGGATGTTGGACCAGGCATATACTAAAGTACGATAAATAATTATTATGAATATCCGTTCATTTACACGTAAATATAAACATTCGCATCTAATCATAAGACCATGTGTACTAGTGGATACGAGTAAATGTGTACGTATTACATTGTGTACACATTCTCGTGCACACAGTGTGCGTATGTGTGTGTGTATGTAGAAGCCTAGAGAGACACGAGTACTTGACTTGGGGTAGTTGAATGATTAATGGGATTGAGTGGAGGCATAAACGACGAGTGAGGATGTGTAGGTTGAGACTTCTGATTGTCGGTAATTCCCTCATTGAGGAAGGTTTTGATTGGGGGATACACGTGGAGGAAGGGAAATGGGAGCAGAGCCCTTACATGCCTAAGTGCCGCCCCGGGGCAAAATACCGCCCCGGGGCAAAATGCCGCTCCGGGGCAAAATGCCGCTCCGGGGCAAAATGCCGCCCCGGGGCAAAATGCCGCCCCGGGGCAAAGTGCCGCCCCGGGGCAAAGTGCCGCCCCGGGGCAAAATGCCGCCCCGGGGCAAAGTGCCACCCCGGGGCAAAATGCTGCCCCGGGGCAAAATGTCGCCCCGGGGCAAAGTGCCACCCCGGGGCAAAATGCTGCCCCGGGGCAAAATGCCGCCCCGGGGCAAAGTTCTCAGTTACCCTCCCCCCCTACTGAACCATCCCTTAGAGCCTGGTTTAGCAACTGACTTGGGAAATAATTAAACGGATTTTAAAAATTGTATTTAATGTCTCTATTGGAGAATGGATAAGGGAAAAGCATTTCATATTCTGTTGATTCTAACGCAAAATTTTTATTATAACTATTTTGTCAGCCTTGTGGGGGGCATGTCCAAACTAGAATTGCCGCTCCCCTAAATATGCCGCCCCAGGGGGGCATATGCCCCCCCCCATGTGAGGGCCCTGAATGGGAGGGAGAAGAGGAAATAGGCAAGAACAGGTTTATCAACAAAGAAGTTAACGAATTGAATAGACTTACTAAACATGTAATGAGCTGTGAGACTATTGATTGTTCTAAGAAAAGATTAGATAACTTTACGGGTGGGGATGGTAGGTGGTAAGGGACATGGAACTCCCTAGTGTAGCCCTTATGGCCACTTCCAATCTTCTCCATTTTTACGTTCACATGAGTTGGATGAATTGGTTGGATGAAGTGACAGAAGGATGAGGTTCTTGATATGGATGATGAAAGGATGGATTAGATGACATGGATAAGATCTTGATTTATATGTGTTAGAAATTTAAAAACTTGTAGCAAATAGGAGGTGGTTGGGAGCGAGGGAGGGAAAGGAGGGTACCGTTCAGGATGAGTGAGGGAAAAAAAAAGATAAAATAATTAAGCTGAAGAGTGATATGCGATGAAATGAGATGCATATGTTTGTTAAAAATATATGAAACGATGGAGGGAAAGTAATATTAGAAAGAAAAATAGGTGAGAATGTTAAAACTGAAGAGAAATTCACAAAAGATGATCAAAGACACCTCTGGGTAAAAAAGAATCATATGAAGACCGCGATGAAAAAATATAACAAAGAAAGGCACGAGAATGTCAGAAGGGGAAGAATAGCGATGAATTATTTTACACACTAAAACAGAATGATGAAGGAAGGGGAAGTAGAAACTGTATTGGATTAGTAATGCGAAGTGTGAAAAAAAGGGAGGCAATAAAAGGAAGTGTCAGAATTCAAGAGGAATAGATGACAAAAATGCTGAAGGAGGGTAAAACGCCAGAGGTGGATGGAATATTCAAAGGAAGGTAACAACACGTATGGAGTCTGTTACGGAAGTTGAAAAAATCTTAAAAAATGTAAGAGAAATGAGAGCCACGATGGAGAGGAGATTGACGGACATGGTGTAATTTTACAAAGAGCAGGCGACTTGAGAGAATTAGGAAATTACAAAGGAGAAAATTGATTGAATATACGGAGAAAGGTTCACGGCGCGATACTTAATGAAAAGGTAAGAAAGAAAAGACTTGATATATTCTTGATAAAAAGGTGAGAAAGACAGTTCGTCTATGCCTCTTATTATTTTTGTTATCATAATCATCACCATTAACACTAGTTTTTTTTCAAGTTACAGACAAGGATCTTTTGGTAATCAGTAATACCTCCATTCATTCGGTCGATGGTAATACCAGTAGTAATGATATGGTTGTGTGTGAATTCGTGTATATGTACATAACATGTTACATATATGATATACATGCACACAAATATACAAGTATGCATAGATATATACAAATGAATATACGCTTGATCATAACCGTGAAATATGTATATACTTGTACAACGCCTTTGACTACTGATGCTCCACTGATCACCCGAAAGCCGTGGGCTTCTCTGGACTCTTTAAGAACAAAACGAAACAAACGCTCGTCACTCCAGCATCCAGACCCATCTCCATTCATTACGCGCATTTCATTGCCTTCGAACATGACTTACGATCTCCAGACGAGGGTCCGAAGAGCTCTAAGGTTGAGACGCGAGATCGAACTCCTGAAGAGTTTCCGGTTGGCCGGACCCTCGAGAAAGCGACTTCGACAAAGTTGGTGTCTGTTGATTTGTTCTCATTTCGGGTCTGTTCCGAAAGTGTCTTCAGTTGTGCTATAAGTAGCAGACGATAATTTACAAGGGACATCGAGGATTTGGCTCATATTCCCTATATAGTATGCATTCTCTCTTCTTCTTCCTCTTCTTCATTTTCTTCTTTCTCATCTTCTTTTTCCTCTTCTTATTCTTACTCTTACGCTTCTTCCTCCGCCTCTTCTTTTTTCTTTTCTTCTTTTCCTCCTCCTCCTTTTTCTTCTTCTACTTGTTTCCCCTCTTCTTCTTTCTTTCTCCTTCAACTCCTTCTTCTTCTTCTAATCCATCTTCCTCTTCTCTTCCTTCCATTCTTTCCTCCTCCTCTTCCTCCTCTTCCTCTTCCTCCTCCTCCTCTTCCTCTCTCAAAGACGCAACAGTTGTGGTCCCTCCTAATCATGCCTGAGTCCACTATTGAGTTACTGTCCATCGGAAGCTTCTTGCCTGTCGCAGTGGACATTTGTTTTCGGCCCTTTTGTTGCACTCGGGAGGGTCTCGGGGTCATTCTATTTCAATTCCGTACTTCCCCTCCTCCCCCTCCCCCTCCCCTCTCCTCTCCCTCTCCCCCTCCCCTCTCCCCCCGTCCCCCTCCCTCCCCTCTCCCCCTCCGCCCGATGCTCTTCGTCCAATTCGGACGAATTGACGCGTCAGAGTCCATTTCCGCTCTTCTCGTCAATCTCCCACCACCACCCCCACCCCCCGTCAGTGATCCCCATCATTTGCTACTTTGCCCCCTCGGGGGGAAGGGGGGAAGGGGGGGAATGCTTTCTCTTTGTGTTGGTCTCCTTCCGGTCCATGGTTTCTTCAGCGCATTTTCGCTCGCCAACTTGGACAGCTCAATATGTTGAGGAACTGCATCAACATTTTTTACGCTACTTTGTTGAACCCTCTCATTATGTGTGTCTTCATGATTATACATACATACATACATATATACATACATCCATACATATATACATACATATGTACATACATTACATAGATGCATGCATACATACATGCATACATACATTCATACAAACATGCATACATACATGCGTGGATATTGTACGCACATATACACACGTGCGTATGTGTATGCATATATATATATATATATATAAATATATATATATATATATATATCTATATAGTTTGTCTGCGTGTAAATATATTCACGGTGTTCAGACACTAAATACTTGCAATTCAGTTATGATAATCGTCTGTTTGTAGTAGAACTATCCTTTCAGACAAGTTGGAAACTCCTAGCCTGAATAAAATTGCGTGACCTACACCAGAACAAATTCTACACAATGTTGAAACTGGTAAAACTCGAAATGGATCTCTATCCTCTCTCTCTCTCTCTCTCTCTCTCTCTCTCTCTCTTTCACATATAATTTGTTACTTCTTCCCTCTGATTTTCTTGTTGTCCTATTTTTTATTCTATTTCTTATTTGCTTCTATAATTTCCCTAATTTTATTTTTCCTTTTTTTTTTTTTTTTTCTTCCCTTTGTTTCCATGGTTCTTCTAATTTTCATTTCTCTATTTCTTGCCCTGTCCATACACTTCTTCCTCCTTCCTTGGTCTCCTCTTTCTCTTTGTCTTCCTTGTTTTTCTCCTCTTCTCTCGCCTCCTCCTCCTCTTCCTCCCTCTCCTCTTCCTCCTCCTCGTCCTCCTCTTCCTTCTCTTCCTCTTCTTCTTCGTCCTTCTTCTACACTTCTCCTCCTTTTACATTCCTCTTCCTCCTCCTTCTACACTTCTGCTCTTCCTCCTCCTCCTCTTCTTACTCCTCCTCGTCCTCCTTCTACAGTCCTCTTCTTTCTACACTCCTCCTCCTCCTCCAAGTTCTCCACCTGCTCCTCTTCCTACTTTTTTCTCTTCTACCTCTTTTCCTCCTCTTTATACTATTTTTCCCCAACATTCACCTTACATTTGATGACTGCCTTTTTATTATTTTTTATTATTTTCAATTAACTTCCTTCTTCTATCCCCTGTAATATCACTTCCTCTATATCATCTTATTCTATTCGCTCTTTTTTTTCTCTCTTTCCTCCCCCAACCCTCGCACTTTTTTCTATCCTAATCTTATTCCTCTTTTCTCTCTTCCTTCGTTTGTGAAATGCGAGATTGTCCACAGGGATAGAAGCGCTAGTAAGGGACATGGAACTGCCTAGTGTGTGGTTGGTGTGGAAGGCCGCCCAACCCAATCAGCTATTTATCTTGACACAGAACAAACGTATTTTCTTGAAGGCGCCCACGCCGCCGGTAGAGATCCTTGTAACGCTAATGCACCCAGCCCGGACATTTGACGCGGCCCCGACCGTGTATGGGCACAGAACCCTTATATTTACATAGAGAAGGGCTGTTCATTATCTGAATGAAATCCTAAGCAATTGAAGAGTTTATCAAACGTGAATATGTTCTTGTAAAATTAGGAAATATAAAACAAAGTAATGATAGAAAGGGATTTGTGTCCTTGAATGATCAAAGATAGTCT
>NC_134785.1:75481655-75484155 GCF_046742065.1 Oratosquilla oratoria
CATTACCCATAGATCGGCCATATATGAGCTCAGAGCTCTCTTCAGAGAGGGAAATAGCTGTCGATCACGAGTCCAACACGTGATCCAAGACCATAGTGAATCACACAAACAAACACACACATGAGCGCGCGCGCGTGTGCGCTGAAAAATCTGGTCTTGTGGCCGCCGGACTGATCTGTTCTGATCCGACTAGATCGGATCGTGTATGTGGGTCGAACAAACCAAAATCAGTACACACACCAGATGTGTCCGGCGGCCTCAAGACCACATCGTACCGTGGATGGGGTCCCTTAAGGCCGATTCTCGCTGACCGTTGTCAGTTCGTTTGAGTAGGAACGATCTTGGTTGCAATGTTCGGATTTCGAATATCCAAATATCAGATTACCTTTGCTGACGTCATACATTGAGTTTACCCTTTCTTAGTTTGTCATTCAGTTTCTCAATGCATGACGCAAAGGTAATTTGACATTTGGATTTTCGAAAAGGAGAAGATCGTAATCGAAGTCGTTTCTGCTCTAACGAACTCACAACGGTCGGCGGGTCCCAGTTCGATAGCGTTCTTGAAGCGTCATGCCTACCGGCTCCTGAAGGTTTCTGAAGACGACGACCTAGAAGCTTCTGAAAGAAAAAATGGACACAAAGAGACCCGAAGAAGCCTCTTCTCACTCCTCCACGTGTTCATGTGTGGACTTAATCCACCTTCCGGCATGGTCACCTTTGTAAATAGAAACTCCTAAAAGAAAAAAAAAGAAAAAAAAGAAAAAAAAAACAGTGACATTGGATATACTTAGGCCTAACCATTGTAGCATTTGCACGTGCATGTACGTGTGCGTAGACACACCCACACACACGCGCGCGCGCGCACATACACACATTCGTAAATATGCATCCGTGTATACACATACATATCATCTACACTTATTAGTTAGGTTGATTAAACTTACTGGTTGATTGGCTTGAGAATAATATTAATACAGCAAAGAGGAAAAGTCGGTCAAACACTGGGGAAGACATCCCCCCTCTCCCTTTATCCTCCCCCTCCTTCAACCTCCCTTCCTCCTCCCCCGAACCTCCATTCCTCCTCCTCCTCCTCCTCCCCAGAGGATTTTCCAAAGGCTCGCAGACTGTTCACTTAACCAGCAGGAAAGGGAGATGGACTGCTATGGTTTATTCAAGAACGGCAAGTGGTCAGCTAATTACTGGGGAGAAAGAGAGATATAGATAGAAAGAGAGAGAGAGAGAGAGAGAGAGAGAGAGAGAGGATACGGAGACGATATAACGATGGAGACAGGAATAAATAGGATACGGATTTGTAATAGGAAAATAATGAATAGAAATTTAAGATAAAAAAGGAAACCTGTGTGTGTGTGTGTGTGTGTATACATGTATGTTTGTGTGAATGCAAGTACATGTCCATGATAAAAAAAAAGAGAGGGAGAGAGAGAGAAGGGGAAGGGTGCGTTCGAGTACGCGCCATTTCATATAAACGTACATCGTTACCAATATTCTCTATTGTATTGTGAAAAAGAAAACACGTGTATGAAATGAAGATATATTGTACACATACATCTTAGATACTGTGGGTTTGAGTATGTCCGCAGTCAATCTTCTTCTTTAATTGCGTTTTTAATGGACCGTGAATTCTAACTTGAGCCCCGTTCTCCCCCACTCTCCCCCTTTTTTGTGGGAAAGGGGGAGGGTGGGGAGAGGGGAACGCGAGAGGTGATAAACTATAAATGGGGCACTTCCTCGGTACCCAAAACAAAGAAATGGTTCGTTTACCTGGGACGCTAACATTCGTTCATCTTTGCCTCCTTGTCCCTCCCGAAGTACCTTGAGTTCCCTCCTCCTCCTCCCCTCCTCCTCCTCCCCTCCTCCTCCTCCTCCTCCTTCTCCTCCTCCTCTTTCTCCTCCTTTCTCCTCATATGCGCCAACCTCGACTCCAGAATGGTCTTCCTTGTCATTGTATTCTTTGACGTCATGTATTATCTCTTTCACTTTCTTTTTCACTTTCTTTCACTTTCTCTCTCATTCTTTCACTCTCTCTTTCCGTCTCTTTTTCTCTCTTTCTACCTCTCTCCCTCTCTCTCTCTCTCATCATTCTTTATCACCGTTGCATTTCCCTCACTTCTTCGTATTGAATGCATCTTTACTGTCTTCTCCTTTGTCTTCTTTCTTCCTCCTCCTCCTCCTCTTCCTCCTCCTCCTCTTCATTGCCTCTCGTTTAAATGCATAGGTCTGTAGTCTCCTTCTCACATCCCCGGCTGCTCTCTTGATATCTCTTGTTTGAAGAGCGAAAGAGAAAAGAAAACAAGGCTGAAGTTGAGCAATAAATAAGACAGCCAAGGTAAGGAGGGATTTGTTGTTCTTCGTCGTCTTCGTAGGGCCTTCCTGGTAGTCTTGGTTTCAGTCTCAGCAGTGAGAAACCTTTCGAGGGAGAGAGAGAGAGAGATAGAGAGATGAGAACCTTTCCGAGAGAGAGATAAGATCCCGTCCAAGA
>NC_134785.1:75491655-75499155 GCF_046742065.1 Oratosquilla oratoria
CAGCTTCACCTTGTCTCCATACTTGTGTCATGTCTACCTTATTCTTGCATCTCATTCCTCTTCTTCTAAGAGGAGGAGTGATGGTCAGGTGGTTTAAGTGGTCGACTCTTGGCTTCTGGCTTGTGAGTTCGAGTCCCTTTTGGTCGATGGGTTTTGATATCTACGAAGTCTAGATTTTCCTTTGTAGATTCCCCAGGATCCCCCCAGGATCTTCGCCCGTAATTTTTAACGGTAAATAAGCTCTACTCACCATCAAATTCCCATGAAGTGGGAAGTGAGAAACCCAATGGTAGAGCAAGCCCTGTAAGTTGAGGATTTTTTTTTTTTTTTTTTTTTTTTTGGCCGACGTTTGGGTTGCCACCCCACTTGGCCAAGGCTGTCGGGTACCGGGAATCGAACTCAAGACCACCTGCTCATGAGTACGACACAGTATTCATTGGGCCACCGTGCGGCCCTTTCATCGGTATATATTGACAGGAAACCAATGTATGTTATAATGAGATGAAATTTGTATGAATGTACGTATGTATACATGTATGTATGCATGCATGTATGTATGCATGCATGTATGAATATACGTATAGCGTGTATGTACGTACGTTTGTATGTAAACATGTATGTGCGTATGTATGTAAACATGTATATATGTATGTACGTACGTATGTATGTATGTATGTATGTATGTATATATGTATGTATGTATGTGTGTACCTATGTATGTATGTATGTATGTATGTATGTATATATGTATGTATGTATGTATGTATGCATGTATGTAAGTATGTATCTATGTGTATATGTACGTATGTTTCTTTGTTTCTGAACACCTAGACGACCTCAAACTAAGATAACCACACGACAGGGGCACCCCTCACATATCATTTCTGGTGATCCATTCGTACCGAAAGAGAGAGAGAGAGAGAAAGAGAGAAAGAAAGAGACAAAGAAAGAAAGAGAGAGAGATTGAGAGAGACAGAGAGAGAGAGAGAGAGAGAGAGAGAGAGAGAGAGAGAGAGAGCAAGGAAGAGAGAGAATGAAAGAAAGAGAGAGAGAGAGAGAGAGAGGGAGAGGGACCGACTCTCATTCAGGAGACTATCCATCTTGTCCGGATTGCCTGACTGGATAGAAGCCTTGGATCTCTCGTGGTCCGAGTAGTTCTTTAATGTGACCCCTTTTGACCCGATGTGACCTGGGACACCGAAGTTGGTCCCCGATAGTGTGACGTCACTCTGAACCAGGTCAGGCCTCCAAGGACATTTTATAGTTTTATTATGTTTTATTTTTATTTTTCATATTATTTTATTTGCTTGTTTGCTACAATTTATTCATAATTTGTATATTATTTCGTTTTTGTTTATCTGTATTTATGTATTTGTTATCTTTTTTGTTTATTTGTTTTATTCATTTATTTGTATTTTCATAGGTTTTATTTATTCATCTATTTAGCTTTTAGTTTAATTTATTTATTTGCTTTTTAATTTAAACATTTTGTTGTGACTGCCCGGTCATAGTTGTTGGTTACCGACTTTTCTGTCAGCGAATTCCCTCCAGCTGACATTTACAGGACTCGAACTTGTTTGGAACCCTAATGGCGAAGGACGGGTAACGATCCTGGGAACGAGGCAAGAGCGAAGTCATAATCACAAGTGAAAATACTCCGGTCATGACTTTAATTAACAAACTTCATTACACATTGGAAGTTTGGTTTGAGTTATGTGAAGTTAATGCCTATTGGAAAAGAAAGGAGAGGGAGAAGGAAGAAAGAGGAGGAAGGAGGAGGAAGAGGAGGAAGAGGAGGAAGGAGGAGGAACAGGAGGAAGAGGAAGAAGGAGGAAGGAGAGGTGGGAGGAGGAGGAAAAAAGACGAAATAGAAGTGAAGATTGTAGTTTGGTGGTGGAGGCTGAGGTGGGGGAGGAGGAAGGAGAAGAAGGAGGAGGAGGACGGAGGAGGGGGAGGAGGAGGAGAGGAAGAAGGAGGAAGAGAGGGAGAGGGAAGAAGGAGGAAAAGGAAGAGGAAAAGATAGAGATGAAGATTGTGGTATTAGTGGTGGAGGGTAAAGAGGAAGAAGGGGAGGAGGAGGAGGAGGAGGAGGAGGAGGGAGCAGAAAGAGGAATAGGAGGAGAAGATGGAGGTGATGTTGGGGGTATTACATAAGAACATGATAATAAAGGAGAATACAAGAGACCATAAGGCCTACACTAGGCAATTCCATGTCCATTACCACCTGTTATCCCCATTCATAAAGTTGTCTTGGTGGAAGAGTAAGAAGAGGAACAGGAGGAGGAACAAGAGGAGAAGGAGGAGGGGCAAAAAGAGAGGAAGAGGAGGAGGAGGAGGAAGATTAAGTCTTGATGTAGTCTGAGTTTAATCCCATATTACCTCTGATGAAATATTGAATTTGGTCCAACCCAGAGGGCTCAAATCACCTGAAAAGTCAATTCTGGATTTATTTATTATTTTACTGTTGTTATTATTGTTATTATTATTATTATTATTATCATTATTATTATTATTATTATTATTATTATTATTATTACTATTATTATCATCAATATTATTATTATTATAATTATTATTATTATTATTATTATTATTATCTATATCATAATTATTATTACTATAATTATTATTATTATTATCATCATTATTATTATTATTATTATTATTATTATTGTTATTATTATTATTATTATTATCATCATCATCATTATTATTATTATTATTATCATCATCATCATTATTATTATCATTATTATTATTATTATTATTATTCATCCTTGGTATATGTATGTATGTATTATTATTATTATTATTATTATTATTATTATTATTATTATTATCATTATATATCATCATTATTATATCATTATTATTATATTGTTATTATTATATCATATATATGTATATGTATATATATATATATATATAAACGTATATATGTATGCATGTATACATATATATATACATAAAACACAGGAAGAACTGGAGAGGGGGAACTAGAAGAAATGGAAACGTAACTGGAAGGAGAAAGGAAAGAGAGAGGTGAAGAAAGAAAGAATTAAAGTAAAGAATAGATTGCAGGAATATGGGGGTGGTGGTTGAGGGAAGAGAGAAGTTGAAACAATACCAGAAAGGAAAATTGGATAAAAGCCGTAAATGAAGAAAGAGAAGAAAAAGGAGGAGAAGAATAAAAAGAAAGAGAAAAAGGAGGAGGAGGAGGAGGAGTAGGAGGAGAAGAATAAGAAAGAGAAGAAGGAGGAGAAGAATAAGAAGAAAGAGAAGGAGGAGGAGAGGAAGAAGAAGAAAAAGAAAAGAATTAGAAGAAAGAGAAGAAGGCCAAGAAGAAGAAAGGAAGAAATAGAAGGAGGAGAATGCAAAGAAGAAGAACAAGAAGAAAGAGAAGAAGGAGGAGGAGGGGAAGGAGGAAGAGGAGAAGGAGAATAAGAAGAAAGAGAGGAGGAGGAAGAGAAGAAAAAAGTAAGAAATTGAATAAACGAGATGTAACAAGAGAGTCGAAGAAAACGGGGGCACAAGAAACCCGAAGAAAATGGAATTGAAAAGAAGAATTAGAAAAGAAAATGGGAGGTGTCTGGTTTCCTTCTCACATGGTGTTTTCTCTTTTCCATCTCCTCTTCCTTCTCCTCTTTTTATCCACTCTCCTCTCTTCTCTTTCTACTCTCTTTTCTCTCTTCTTCTCTTTACTTAGAGGGAATGTGGTGAGTTATTGGTTAGCATCACTGGCTACCGTACTAAAGGAGTAGAGTTCGAGTCCCGTTTGTAGTGAAAATTTAGTTTTGTGAAGGATTGTGTCACTTTTATTCGTACACAACTCTGGTACCAAATATGATTAATTTCCTAAATAAATAGAAATAAATAAATAAATAAATGGAAATAATGATAATAATAAATAAGTAATAACACATTGGTAACCTAAACATCTATGGATATAGCCGACCTAATATGTTGAAAAAATGAAACGAAATTAAATGAAAGAACTAATAACAAAATAAAATAAAACAGATACAGCGAAGATTGCATCTAGGATCTCCATGGCAACTGAAATCCGTAACTAGTCTACATAACCTCGAAAGTTATTAGAATATTTGAAAAATCTACAATCACAAACTTTTAGTATTTTCTTTAAAAACGTTTCGCAGGAATGTAAACGATAACGACATCTCGTTCCTATGCGCACGATGTTATTGAATTCGTCGTGTTCTTAGAACTCCCACGGGTGGATTGGTAAGTATACAATGATAGGCGTGACAAAAAGAGAGAGAGAGGGAAAAGAGAGGGAGGAAGAGGAATATTTTTCCTTACTCTTTTCCTCCCTCATTTCCCTTTCAACTCTTCTTTGGTCATCAAATCTATCTCCACCCCCTCACCTCAACTCCAGTTTCAGACAGTCTTTTGTTTTTAGACGAGTCTCTCTCTCTCTCTCTCTCTCTCTCTCTCTCTCTCTCTCTCTCTCTCTCTCCCCATCTCCCTCCTTCTCTTCTTCCTTCTCCCCTTCCCTCCTTCCCTCTCCCCCCTCTCTCTCTCCCTCTCTCACTATGTTTGTCTGTCTGTTTGTATTTCTGTCTCTCTGCCTGTCATTTTTTGTCTTTTCTTTTTCTTTTGCAAAAAAATGTGGATCGTCGGAATGTTTCCCCGTCCGAGCACGGTTCCTCCGTTTATTGCATTTCTAAATGGCACTTATTCGCAAGCCTTGATTAACTTCTGCAACCCCTTGACCTCTCGTTGCAGATTTTTTCTAGTAAAAAAAAAACAAAAACAAAAAAAAACAAGAAAAAAAAACAATGTATACATGAAATTATAGAATACAAGTTTTTCTAGACCAAAAAACGTCAATGAATAGATAGATAAAACAGTACATAAAACAATAAAATGAACAGATAAATAAAGGTGATTATTAAGATTAGTATGCAAGATGGTAACTGTATTAAAACAAACAACCACAGTAAAATTATTAATTAAGAAATGAAAATAAGTACACAAATTAATTGTGATGAATTTTCTTTTATGCTAGCCTATGCCCTGTCCTCTGAGCTGGTAAAAATGTCTTGTTAACCAAAATGAAATATCTTACCACCACAAAATGATATATGTAATTTCGTGGTGGTAAAAGGTGTCCTTCTGAAGAACTCCTGGTCACCTGAAGACTTGAATTTTTCCGTCCTTAGCCGTGGCAGAACCAATCAACGACGTCACAGAATTGAAGTTGTTAAACTCTTTACGAGATCTCGTTAAAGACTGAAGGACTTCAGGTCTTAACTGGGACAGAATCAATGGACTTTGTTACCGTATTGACGCGATCAACCTTTTGTTACGAGACGTCGTTAAATACTACAAATCTCTGCCCTTTGTCGTGACAAAGGATGACGTCATCGTACTCATAAGGTTGAACACCTTAGGATGAAGGTTGTTCCTCCACTGAATAAACTCGTCCGGCAATAACCAGAATGAAGTATTTGATGAACGGGTTGAGGTGACTTAAAGGGTTAGTGGTGACGACACCGTGACGAGGGTAACAACACAGATGATATCGACCGTTTTCAACCTGAATAGACACTTTAAAGGATCTCACTCAACTAAAGAAATGCACAGGGAGGTTCTCCTGGCTGAATAGAATCGTCTTGCGACAACTGGTATAATTAACAAGGCACAATTAGTAAAAATGTGAGAAAGGAAAAGAAAGAAAACTGTGACTAAAAGTGGTACAGACGAAGAAAAAGAAAGGAAAACAAAACGTAGAAACTAATTAAGACAAAACAAGCACCACCCTGACAACAACCAAAATCCCAGGCCGAAGCTGAGTCCGAAAATTGAGAGAAAAAATAAAAAAGGGGGGGGAAAGAAAACGGAGCATTTCGGAGAGAAAACGGAGTGATACGCTCTGACTTGCAACCCTTTGCAATCAGCTCGCTTTTGTTGAGGATCATGCATCTCTCATCCATGTTCTGTTTACATGCAACTGCTTTACAAGCAGACGCAAATGCAACACGCGAGCCTGACTTGGTACGCGCGTTTCCACCTTACACTTCTTGAATACTTGCAACTAGACGTGTGATCACTGTACACGAGCGTCCCCATCATCCGTCCAATTTAACTTGAGGGAGATTTACTCGGTGAATAAAAACATATATATTCTGGAGTTGTATGATTTATAGAATCATGTAAGTTTGAGATAGGAAGAGGAAGTGGGTTTTATTATTTTTTAATATAGTTTTACGAGGTTTTAGAATTATTGACTGGATCTTGCCATTGAAGTATTTCTTCTATTCTAAGACCATGTGTGTTAATGCACACAAGCGTGGTACAAACTTGAAAATGCTTTTGGTATCAGAATCCATAACCAATTACACTCATTAAGCCGCCAGTGTTCAACAACTTCTATTAAACTGCTACTGTGCATAGACGAATCTCAAATTATAAATGACTTTTTTGAGGAAAATTTAGTTTGATAACCTTTCCAGTACCTAGTGTGTATATGCGTGTGTGTTTGTAATAGTAACCTCAGTACATGTTTGCGACATGTTCTTTACATGATCCTTCTGTCGTCTTCAGATATCATGCAAGTATTCTGCTGACTGATCATCCACGCTTGTTCATGCAGTCATGCATGAATTCAGTCCACCACCCTCACTCCCTCCCACTCCCTCCCACTCCCTCCATGCAAGTCCTGTGTCTATGAAACTAGTATAGGTTATAGTGTACAGGTCATCCATATCGATTAATATATATTTTGAAAAAAAAAAAGATCAACAGGAGTAGGGAAGGTATTTGTGTACCTGTGGCATGCCATGGGTTAGTTTTGGCTGTCCGTGATGGTATCCTTGTTACCAGTAACATGTGGCCGGTTACCGAAACTCGACGTGAGGCGTCAGTTGCGGGTTCCCAGCTTCTTGAGCCACGTGACCCTTCCGTGCCAAGTCTGGCCGACCCTCACGCGGTTCCCTCCTTTCAATCCATCATCCGGGAGGGGAGCGGAGGGAGGGAGGGAGGGAAGGTAAGGAAGGATGGGAGGGAGGGAGGGTTGGGTGGGGATAGAAAGGGGGGAGGGAGGGAGGTGGAAAATGAAGAGAGGGGGGGAGGGAAGTTGGGTGGAGATGGGGAGGGAGGGGAGGTGAGTGGGGATGGGGAGGGAGGGAAGGTGAGTTGGGAGGTGGGGGAGGGAGGGAAGGTGAGTGAGGATGGGGAGGGAGGAAAGGTGAATGGGGAGGTGAGAGAGGGAGGGAAGGTGAGTGGGGATGGGGAGGTGGGGAAGGAAGGAAGGTGAGTGGGGAGGGAGGAGAGGTTGGCGGGTTGGGAAGGGGAGGAAACAAGGGAGGAGAGCGGAGAGGAGGGGGGGAAGGAGAGGAGAGAGGGAGGGTAGGGAGGAAAGGAGGTGACCTAGGAGGGCGAGAAGAGAGGGACGGTGGGAAGAGGAAGAAGAAGCGAGGAGATGATGCACCGTGGGAGCCTGAGGGACGAGTAAAGGTCGTTAGTCTTTTCTCCTCT
>NC_134785.1:75509155-75511655 GCF_046742065.1 Oratosquilla oratoria
TCTTACATAAACACAAAAATTCATTATAGTCAAACATTACGTTCCTGTGTTTTATAGCCACGTTTACCATCTCGCCGTCCTGAAGCGCTTATAAACTTCACACAGGTTTTAATTATCTTTTCAGAGGGAGGAGAAAAATCACAGCACTGTTAACCGTATGAGGAGTGTCCTTGCCTTCAAAGACTTTATTCTGGCTAAAACAAGATAATTATATTCAAATGGGCCGCGCGATAGCCCAGTGGATACTGTGTCAAACTTATGAGCAAGTAGCCGTGAGTTCGATTCCCGGGACCCGCTGTGGGCTATGTCGCGTTGGTTCCCGGCAGCCTAAAAGATTACAACGGCTTGCCACAACTGACAGAACTTTGCTCTGCCAGGGGTTTCTCACTTCCCACTGCGTAGGAGTAAGATGGCGAGAGTTAATATTCAAATGGGAGAAGTCTGTGAGGCTGAGGGCCCTCTCTTTTTTTTTTTTTTTTTTTTTTTTTTTTTTTTTTTTTTTTAGTTCTCCGAAGAGACCATTTCTACTCTGAATAAAGTCGTTTTGTATACTTTAAATGCCACAGTAGTTTGGGTTGTGGTCTCATTTTGGGTACATTATGGTCCACTATGGACCAGTGGGCCACAGGGTGTGACCCACTGCTTAAAGAGATTATAACATAAGACACTAGGCAGTTCCATGTCCCTTACCACCTGTCATCCTCACCCATAAAATTATTTAATCTCTCAAAACGGCTTATAGTGTCAGCGCTTGCTGGATGGTTACTAAGTCTTAGACATTAGTTAACTATTCTTCTAGTAAACTAGTTCTTGCTAGTTCTTTAACCAGTTTTTGGTTAACCAGTTTATGACTTTTGCCCTCTTGATTTCACTTTCTTCACTGCCAGATAGTTTTAGTCAGTGAAAGAGGACCTTTCACAATCCTAACTGTTGAACATTTCACAACTAGTGGGACGTTTCCCCAGATGATGGTTAGAGAGTTGGTTAAGTGGATGTACTGGTTATATCATACAGAGCTAAGCTTCGTTACCATAGTGATATTATATTCTTGATTTTTTTTTATTTAGGATTAAAACAAAGATATATTTAGGGTCTAGATCGACTTTGATCTAGTTTCAGACCCAGGTCCGCCAATCATCCGGATTAAAGAAAGAAAAGAAAAGAAAAGAAAAAAAGGTAAAAATTTCAGAAAGAGGACCTCAAAAAAAGCACAACATTGAAGTGGAGGAATACCAGACCTTCTCGCCCTAGTGTGATTTATGTGACAAGACCGCGTTTATAACGACGTTCAACGCGTTGAGAAGTTAACGTTGATGAATTGGCGTCTTCATGAAAGTCAAGGAGGAGGAGACCTGGGCTCGGCCGGACCTACGTTGATAGTGTGGTCTGCTAGCCGAGTCAAGTGGTTGCCGAATATGCAAATTCTCTTAGCTTATGCATATGAAGGTCCTGGTTGATCATACACTGCCTCAGGTGGTGATGGGTGGCGGTCAGGGTTTTTGTGGGTGTGGTGGTGAACATGGTGTCTGTGGTGTTGAGGGAGGTGGTAATCGTTAGAGAGGTGGTGATACCGCAATAAATGGTGTTGATAGTAACATATATAATAATGATGGTGTTTTGGTGTTTGTGGATGGGTAGTGAGGATGATGGTCGTGGTGATAATCGTAATGGATGATGATGGTGATGGTGAGGCTTATGGTACTCAATTGGTGCCGGTGGTGATAGGCAATTATTGTGCTGGAGCTGGTGATGGTAGTAATGACAGAAAGAGCTTTTCTGCTTCTGGTAGTAACGGATTTTCTTTCATCTTCGTGGTGACGTCATGTCGCTGACGCAGGAGCTCCTTCTCGAAGTCGATGTCTTCCTCTGCGAAGTCGCCTTGAGCCGAAGAGGTAATTGCTTGGTAATGACACGAGTATTTGTGCTTTTACTCATCACATTACCCAGCCTCATTAGCAGGTATCAATTTGCCATCAGACCCTTGTCTTCATTAATGGACAATGATTTTATATTATTTAACTCTATCTTTATATACACACATATATATATATATATATATATATACATATATATATATATATATATATACATATATATATATATATACATATATATGTATATACATATATATATATATATATATATATATGTATATATATATATATATATATATATATATATATATACATATGTATATTAATTTTTTGTGTCTTTTTATTTTATCTTTTTGGATCAAATGTAGGTCCGTGGGGGTCCAGAGTATTATTTTATTATTTAATTTTATTTTATTCTATTCTATTTTTTTCATTTTTTCTTATTTTTTTTACAATTTGTCATTTTTTCTTTTTCTTTTTTCTTTTCTTTCTCTTTAAGTTTTCTCTGTTTCTTAATACACTAGTCAGACAGTCACCAGTTCCAAAAGGGTTTTATTTGTATTGGGATATTCCCAGACAACTTTGATATTTTTCAGTCACCTCTCCAACTGCCTTTAGTACATTCC
>NC_134785.1:75516655-75526655 GCF_046742065.1 Oratosquilla oratoria
CCATCGATTCCTCAACTAATCGTCTGCAATAACCCATCGATTAGACGCAGAGGGTCGAGAGGAGGTGGGGGGGATTGGGTCGGGGGGGGAGGGAGAGTAGAAGTAGAGAGTTCAGAATGAGGAAGGTAGCCTTGCAGTAGGAACGAGAAAATGAAGGCGAGAATCATAAAAGGGATTGGAAGAGGAACAAGAGAAATGATAGTAATAATCCAGAAATGGAAAATGATAATGCAGAAACGGAGATGAGGCAAAGCAAAAACGGGAATGAAAATGAACGAAGGATTAGACGAAAAAGGTAGACAAAGAAAGGACGTGATGGAATAGAAAGAGAAAACAAGGGATGAGTGAGGAAGCTCGGCAGAAGAGAAAGAAAAAGAAAGGAAATGTTTGGAATAAAAGCTTTCAAACTCGATGTTCTCGCTTTCTTTAGCCAGAAAAAATATATAAAGTCCTGTATCTTGGTACTTTAAACTCTATTAAGTTACATGACTCGTGATAGGATTCTCGCTCTCATACAGGACATTCCAATATCCAAAAACCCTCATTACATCACCTAAGTGCTTTACTAAGTATAGGATGATGCAATACTAAGTGTCGAAGTATAAGACTTTGACGCTGCTATGTGTATGCCATAACCATCGAAACCCTTCAGTAGTATCCAGGCGTGTACAACCACCTTGTACAAATGTACAATCGATAAGTTTTGTACATTGGGTTTCGTTAAGCCCCGTTAACTCTTCTAACATGTACTCCAACCTGGATACAGCGTATCTTCGAGCTGAAGAGATGAGGGTCTTCACTGAGTTAAGAGATGCTTGGAACCGGAGGGGAGGACGGGAAGAACCGATGATGTCTTGGGGTCGAGAGCTTTTGGCGAGAGTCTGCCAGGAGCTTCTGGAGGGAGTCTGCCGGGAACGGTCTGAAGATCAATTTTGGTCTTCGTAAAGGCGTTATCACATTGACCTTTCACGGTTTTCCCAATCGCCAACCGTTGAGAGTTCGTTTGAGTAAAAACGACTTATGTTACAGTATTTAATTTTTCAAATCTACAAATATCAAATTATATTTCCGTCATGTATAGTAAAGATAAATGAGGAAATAAGAGATTGTTAACTTGGAAAACTGTTAGACACCGGTAAGATGTTCTTAGAGAAGTTTAGATTTATGTAAGCGAAGTCATATTCTAGTTATTCAAATGGAGGCTGGAGCTAGAATGTTGGAGGAAAAATCCCAGTGTGATAACCCTTTAAGAAAGTCTTTGTTAACAGAAGTGCCTCAAAGGGAAAGGGAAGTGTCGGGTTTCAGCCAAAAACGAAGATAGTGGCGCCAGATGTGGTAAATTATTTACGAAGTTGGGTTTAGTAACGCACATACAATATGAAAAGAGGACTGAAAACAATAACAAAAGACAAGGAGGCTGATGACATTTTACATATGACATTTGAAATTTGTTTTTGACGCATAGACATTGTGGACGTAGGACTGTGAAAAAGAAAAAAAAAAGATAAAGAAGCTGATGACATTTGACGTATGACATTTGAAAAAAAAAAGACAAGGAGGGAAGTGAAAATAAGAAAAAAAAATGACATTTCCATTTTCTTAATAAGCCATAGACATTGTGAAAATAGCACAGTGAAACAAGAAAACAGAAGACAAGAAGGCTCATGAAAAAAAATCGTGACATTTGAAATTTATATTAACGTTTAGACATTATGAAAAATTGGACAACGAAAATAGAAAAAAAGAAGACAAGGATACCTCTATCCTTACGTGAGAAAAAAAAAAGAAAAAGAAAAAACAGAATTAAGAAAAAACAATAACCCTTTAGCTAACCAACAAGGAACCACGATGATGAATAAAATCGCGTGCCGACAGCCACAACCCCAGGAAAAGTGCCACCCAGTATGGAAGGTCTCAGCGTGGGACAAAGCCACAGATCCCGTGAGGGAATCGAAGCGGAGTTCACGATAACGATGGTAATAACGATGACCCAAGTTAGGAAGAAAGTGAGGACAGACTAACGAGAGTTCTTGATCGTGATGGACAAAGGGATGGACTCTGTAGTCAAGATGACCAAGAATAAGACCGAGGAAGTTAAGGAGGAGGATTCTGATTGTTGGTTTTGTGTGTGTGTGTGTGTGTGTGTGTGTGTGTGTGTGTGTGTGTGTGTGTGTACACGTACACACACACACACACACACACACATACATACACACACACACACACACAATGAGACTGAGGATGACGTAGTGATGGTGATAGTAATTGTGGTGATGGTGTTAACAGAAGCAAAGGTAATAGTCGTAGTAAAACTATTGGTGATAATATTGGTAGTAGTGGAGAGTGTGTTGATGGTAGTAGTAATGTTAAGTGGTAAGTGTGTGTTGGTAGTAGTAATAGTAGTAGTAGTAGTAGTAATAGTAGTAGTAATAGTAGTGACGTACTACTAGTGGTGATAGTAGTAGTAGTGGTAGTGGCAGTAATCGTTGTCGTCGTCGCCGTCGTCGTCATCACCGCCGAGGTCGTTAGTGTGACAAAGTTAACGACCTACAACCTTTCGTGACGTCATCATGTTCTCAGAGTTGGAAAAAGTTGGTTGATCCTGAAGATGTTGGCAAAAGAAATGGTGGAAGACTGCAGAGAAGCCCTGGATGTGAATAAAATCACGTGGCGACAACACCACAATAAAAAAGGCCCTGTTCACTCTAGCGGTTTGAACCGCACGGAAACCGCGGCGGTACCGCACAGTCAAGGAACAGCTGCGCGGTTGTGTACGAACGCCACCATTGACTTACATTGTAACTGAACCGCCGCGGTTCAAACCGCTGGTGTGATCAGGGCTTTTAAAATGCAACGCGGTACGGAAGGGTTTAGTCCTGTTACGGGAACTGGGTTGCCTACTGTTCTGAATAAAATCGTGCGGCGGCAGGCAGGATTAAATAACAAAAGAAATTCTTCGTAATATTTTGGGATCGTTGTTGAAGAATTAGCATTAATCCTTTCAAGAAGATGACAAGTCCATCAGCCAATCGTCCTTTCATGTTCGAATCCCGCACTCCTCTCCGATTCCCAGCAGTGACTGTCAGTTGCCCCAACCTTCCCTAAAGCGCATGATAGTACAAAGGTGACGGCTTCGGCCGCAGCCGCGCAGCGCCTCGTGGCGTAGGCTCCTCACGGTAACTGCGGGTAGAGAACTGGAAACCAATAAAGGAAAAGCCATATAGGCGGCAAATAAGAGGTAATTAATCTTTGTATTAGAAGTGCATCGTTCACATGATCGAGTATAGTGTCCAAGTTTCAATAAGAAAAGATGAAGTGAAGGGGGGAGTAGAGGGGAGCTGGGGGAAGCTGGGGGCTAGGGGATGGGGGGAGTGGTTGGAGACGAGACTGGGAGCTGGGGGCTAAGGGGATGGATATTTGGGGCCAGGGGTTAAGGCTTGGTGGGGGGGATAGGAACTGGGGGATGGGGGTTAGGTCTGGGGGATAGGAAATGGGGGGGCTGTGGGTGGGGGCTTTGGAAGCCTAGGGGCTTGTTACTGGGGCTTAATTTACAATAATAGAAAAATCAACTAAATGTGAGTAGTGGAGAGATTGACCTGTGGGTGGCTGGAGGGTGAGGTAGGGGGGGCTAGAGATGGCTGCTGCTGCTGCTGCTACTGGGGGCTAGGTGGGGGCTGGTGGGGACTGCTGGGGATGGCTGTCAGACCGCCTTCGAGGAACTTGCCCGAAGAGCGCGTCGTGTTTCTCGTCTTCGTTTTGTTGTCATCGTCGCCGTCTGTCGCTCCGTTTACTCAGTTGATGTGTTTGCTGGCGACGGATTCGTTTCTTGCGGCTCTGGCGTCGGGCCCAAACAGTCGTTAGTTCTCCTGTTTCCCTCGTATCTTGAGTGTCCCCTGTTTGCTCTTACTGGTTAGTAGGAGGACAGTAAACAGCTGGTTTCATGTAGTTTCATGTACTAGGAGTTGTTCATTGATTACTTGTGTTATGAGTAGCAATAGTGATTGGTATGTCCTGTTCCCTTCGTATCTTGAGTGTCCCCTGTTTACTCTTACTGGTTAGTAGGAGGACAGTAAGCAGCTGGTTTCATGTAGTAGGACTTGTTGATATATCAATTGAATTGTGAGTGTCAATAGTGATTGGTATGTCCTGTTTCCCTCGCTCTGGTCTTATCATAAGTGTCCCCCAATTGCTCTTACTGATTAGTAAGAGGACAATAAACAGCTGGTTTCATGTAGTAGTTTTTAATTGATTAATGCAATTGTTAGTACTAATAGTGATCGGGATGTCAAATGTCGGGATTTTCTTGATAAGTGGAATTTGAAACTGGCAAGTGATAATTTATGGTTGTCTTTATATACCTACCAGACACTTATTTCCCTTCACATAAATAAAATTGCCTGACGGCAGCTAGAATAACTACAGTCTTGAAACGCAGCAAAAGATGTAAATATGTTCTGGATGAACAGGATTTATATCTTGTTTTGATAGCGATTGTTTATAAGTTAAGTACTGCTGTTTGTAATACTTAACTCACTACGCAAGCAGAATGCAAATGAACATATTGTGAAAGTTCTACTGGACATTAATGCGAAAGATACTAATGTAAATAAATTGTTTAGTTTGGTTTAACGTAGCTTTCCCTATTATTAGGCTAGAACGGTGGTTCTTACACACGACTTTGTATCGTGGAATTTAATGAACCATGCCCTTGATCCAACTCGCTAGTGGCAAAATTCAAACTGCCGTCACCTCAACCTCCGCCGCAAGTAGCGACGCTCTAACCCGCTCGGTCAGAGTGTATCCCAGGTGTAAATCGACTATATAAAGAAAAGATAAGGATTGAGAAAGGAATACGGCAAAATAATACGACTTCACCCAAGTTATTTACAGTTTGCCTGGAAGAGATGTCCAGATGGTTACTTTGGAAAAGGTTACTGGGGATTATTTTAAGAGACTTAGACTTGCAAGATGACATTATTTTCATTTTAGAAACAACGGAAGACTTAGAAAATATATTGAGGAATCTGAACAAGAGAAATCTCAAAGTAGGTTTGAAGACGAATAAAAATAAAATTCAACATAAAGCTCAAAATAACTTCATAATAATCAATAATGAGAACGTCAGAGCTGAAATAGGTATAATCATTTAGGTCAGATGCTGAAACTGATTAAAGGTGACGAAAACTAAAAGGTTAGAAAATGTTTGCTAAATATAGGAGCATCATGTTTTATTACTGCAATTCATTATATCTCCGAGGAACTACAAACCAGGAAAATAGCGAATAGCGTTCACCTCTCAGGTTGAGGGCAATTACGGTTGGCCTTAAATACAGACATTACGCCCACCCAAGCTGCTCTCAGCTACATTAGGTAATTGTTAATAGGTGCCTCGGCTGGCACCTGCAAACAATTACGGCTGAAATGGGTGCCACGCTTAATCGTGGTTCCTCGTAGAAAAAGGGCAAATTTTTTCCTCATGTGTATGTGTGTGTGTGCGTGTGTGTGTGTGTGTTTATGTGTATGTGTGTATGTGTGCGTGCGTGTGTGTTTGTGTGTGTGCGCGTGCGTGTATGTGTGTGTATGAGTGTGTGGTAAATGTAGTTTTTGTTGAAGAGAAGCTGACGAATTTTATAGTGAAAGAAAGAGAGCACAGAATAATAATGATAATGTTAATAATTATAATAGTAATATTAATAACAGTGTGCATAATGTATTACCACAGTGTCCAGGTATAGCATAATATCTGAAAATATGACACATAGAATAAATTCTATTAAGAATATTAATTATATCTAGAAGGTTAAATTGCACGGGAGAAGGAGGAGGAATTAGAGGATTTATTCGTGTTTTACCTGTCAAAATAAATAAATAAAATAAATTACGACACTCTAGTGGTGAAGTTAAATATAGCTTCAAGTCAAAATGATTAAATAAACGAATAAACAGAAAAATAAATTGATAGATAAAGTTGGAAGTAAAATAATTTAAATGGTTTGCAGGTATATATCAAACAGTGATAATGATGCATGTTGTAGATAATTTAGTTTATTGGCATAAAAAACACTTAATAGGCGAGACGAAGTGAAGTCAGATCTCGTGTTGGCTTTTTGCTCGCTGGCAGTGACAAAGGAGAGGATGGGGGGGGGGGTAAGGACACCAAAGAATGAAGAAGAAAAAAGAAAAGAAAAAGTCTTAAATAAGGCCAAAAAGAAAAGGTCTCAGGAAAGGAGGATGACAAGATAAAAGGAAAGGTATCAAAAATATGTATAAATAGATAGACATTAGATAAATAGATATATTAGATATCAGGAAAGAAAGACCAAAAAGAAAGAAAAGTATCTATTTCTTTTATTTTATCTTTAAATTTCTATTTTCTTTATTTTCTGTTTCTTATTATTTTGTCTTTTTTTTTCTCTCTCCTCTTTATATTATCTTTACTTTCGAATCTTTCTTTATCACTTGGACAAGACCTTTATGTCTGACAATACCTGAGAAACAGAGGCGAAGTTGAAAAAAATATACTAAAAATTATAATAACGAATAGATAAATATATAAATAAAATAAGATAGATAAATTAAGAAAGGAACCTTTGTAGGCGAAGAAGCTTTTCAAGTTTGAGTTTCTTGGGGCGGAGACGCGACGGGAGAACAGATTAGGAGATCGGCATCCGGAAGTTGAGACCGCAAGAAAAGAAAACGGACAATTTAGACGCGAAGAGAAAGACGAAGAAAGTGGAGGAAAGAGAGAGGAGGGGGGTGGAGGATGAAGAAGAGGAGAGAAGAACGAAGTTTATATAAGGAATTGGGGAGGTGGTAGAGAAAGATGAGAGAGGAAATGACTGAGGTAAGAATAAGGGGTAAAAATTGAACGAAAAAAAAGGAAATAAAATAATGTAGTAAAAAGGGAATTAAGAAAATAACGCGTATATAGAAAATTAACTAAATTACGAAAAAAAACGACGAATATAAGGGAGGCGAAGGAATGAAGAAATAAAGGAGATTAAACAGGAAAGGACAGAAGTAAAGAGTAGAGTGAAAAAATTAATTAAAAAATAAAAGAAAAACTAAGTGAGACGATGAAAATTGTGATAAGAACGTAATATAAGGAAACAACGCGAATATAGGAGGGAAACTAAAGAACGAAAAGCAACGAATACAAAAAAAAAAATGAAATGTAAACAATGAATAAAGGGGAAGAGAAATGTGAGGAAAGAAATAAGTAAGAGACGAAAGCTAAATAAAAAGAGAAAGAAAGAGCGAAACAAACAGAAAAGGTGAACGCAGGGAAGAGAGAAAACAGACCTTAAACCAAAGAGAGAAGATAAAGATAAAGAAAGAGAATGGAAGACATTGTTAGAGTTATGTTTTTCTTGGATCTTCAATTTGTTTGTTTTATTAGAACGCACAGGGGAAACGGGGTCCTGTATTCTTTGTACGTTTTCATAACGTTTCGTATTGCTTGTCTTGATATATATGGCAGTGAACGAAATAGCAGGACGAATTTGTATAAATATGAAGTTAGATGTTTTTCTTCAGCTGAATAAAATCATTTGGCGGCACTTGAAGAGGTATTAATCTGTTGATAGTGACAGTCTTGTCCTCTGTTTAATGAAAATTATTTTATGACAACATAGTTTGATGTAGACAAAATTTTAATTTATGTGTCAAGACTCTATATTATCATACTTGTCCATTGATTACGAATAAAAAATGAATAAATAAATAAATAAATAAATAAACGAATAAGTAAATAAACTAGTACATGAATAAATAGATATATAGATAAATGGTTAAATAAATAAAAATAGATAAATATATGAATAAACATATGAATAAAGAAATATTAGAACTACCACACGTAGTGTACAAATCTTTCTTGTTCCTTTTCTTTCAGAGGAGGAGGAGGATTGGTCACTTTCTCTCAATTGAATACAATCACCTGACGGCAGTTAAAATAATTACTGTATTAGTAAAACTCAGCGAAAGAGTGAATGAAGAGATGACGTAATGGCCGACGTAAGAGAATTGATGACGTCATATGACGTTGGTGACGTCACATGATGTTATTGGTGACGTCATTGATCAACACGCTACAATGATGACGTCACATGAATTTTGTGATGTCATTGTATTAATTGTGAGGTCACGTGGTGTTGATGACGTCATGACATCCCTCCCCCGACGATGTTAATCGCTTGATCGTTCTCGTTGCGTCAACTTTGTGAAGTCTCTGTCGTCACCTTTGCCCTAAGTACTCGGAGAGCCAGAACACGTGCCAGTTTTTTTTAACCTTACTGGTTCGAACATGAGGCTGTGAAGCACGCGCACACATACACACACACATACACACACACGCACACACACACACACACACACACACACACACACACACACAAACACACACACACACACACACACACACACACACACACACACACACACACACACACACACACACACACACACACACACACGATGGCGTGCGCGGTTGGTAGAATCTCCGACTGTCACTACGGCGGTCTGGGTTCGAATCCTGCCCAGGGCTGAAATAATTTCAGTATCGCTGCGCTTCGAGTCGTTACTCCAACTCTCGTGGGCAGGGAGTTGGGGTGTGTGTGCGTGTAAGGTCACAGCATTACCCATAGATCGGTCATACGAGGTCAGAGCTCTCTTCCGGGAGGGAAACAGCTGTCGATCACGAGTCCAACACGTGATTCAAAGACCATGGTGAATACATACACACACACACACACACACACACGCGCGCGCGCGCACTTATATATGAGCTCTGAGCTCTCTTCCGGGAGGGAAATAGCTGTCGATCACGAGTCCAACACGTGATCCAACACCATGGTGAATCACACACACATACACACACACGCGCAAACACTCGCATACACCCACACACACACACACACACGCACACACACACAAATACACACACTCCCATACACACACACACACACACACACACACACACACACACACACACACACACACACACACACACACACACACACACACACACACACACATGGTGTACATCACGCCTCGATTACAAGAAACAAACGCTTTTGCAGACAAGAATCTGAATATAAAGATTTTTTTTGGCGGGAGGGGGGGGTCCGTAAGGAGATTTTGATCGACCAAAAAACTAAGGTCTCCCCTTTCCCCTTCCTCCTCCCCCCTCCCCCTTCCCCTTCCCCCTCTCCCCCTTCACCCCGTCCCCCTCCTTCCCAAGTCTTGCAACTTTGCCAAAGAAACCCGAGACAGTAAACGGTTGCAGACCCTTTCTGTCGCTCAGGGCGGAAGCTTCCGAGAGGAACAGATATGTGGCAGGAAGCGAACGAAGACCGCGATGCAGGAATGATTGGCTTGTAATGTGGATGGCTGGCTGGCTGGCTGGGGAGGAAGAGGAGGAGGAAGAAGAAGAAGAAGAAGAAGAAGAAGAAGAAGAAGAAGAAGAAGAAGAAGAAGAAGAAGAAGAAGAAGAAGAAGAAGAAGAAGAAGAAGAAGAAGAAGAAGGAGAAGGAGAAGAAGATAATGATGATGATGAAGAGAGAGAATGAGTAAAGGAAGAAGAAGAAGAAGAAGAGGAGGAGGAGGAGGAGGAAGATAAAGCTGAATAAAAAGAGGGAGAATAAGAAAAGGAAGAAAAACAGGAAGAGGAGGAAGAGGAAGATGACGATGAAAGAGAATGAGTAAAGGAAGAAGAATAGGAAGAAAAGGATGAGGAAGAAGAAGAAGATGAAGGAAAACGAATAAAGGAAGAAAAATAGGAAGAATAGAAAGAGAAGGAAGAAGATGAAAAAAAAGGAAGAGGGAGAGGAAGAGGAAGAAGATGAGGAAAGAGAATTATTGGTTTGTAATGTGGCTGACTGGCTTGCTGGGAGGAGAAGGAGGAGGAAATGGGAGACGTGGGTAAAGGAAGAGGAATAGTAAGAAGGAATAATGGAAAAAGTGGAGGAAAACGAAGAGAAAATGAGAGGAAGAAAAAGAA
>NC_134785.1:75536655-75541655 GCF_046742065.1 Oratosquilla oratoria
CCTTTCTCTTCTCTTTTCCTTATTTTTTAAATATTTTCTACTTCCTCTTCATTTTTCTTCTTCTTACTCTTCTTCCTTTACTTTTTTCTCTCTCTACCTACTCTTTTTCTTCTTCTTTTTCTTCTTTCTCTTCTCTTTTCTCCCTGGTCTTACTCTTTTTTTTTTCTTTTTACTCTTCCTCTTCTTCCTCTTCTTACGCTTGTTCTTCCTCTTTTTTATCCCTGTTCTTACTTTTTTCTTTTTTTTTTCTTCTTCCTCTTCTTCCGTTTGTTCTTCCTCTTCTTATTCTTCTTCCTCTTTTTTTCCTCCGTTAGTACTCTTTTCCCTCTCCTTTTTCTTTTTCCTCTTCTTTTTCTTCTTCCTCTTCTTCCTCTTCTCTTCTTTTTCTATTTCTTCCTCTTCATATTTTGCTTTATTTTTTTCTTTCATATCTGTATTTGTTTTAGATATTAGGAAAAAACAAGAAACGACTCTATACATGCACGTAAGCTATGCCCCTCCCCCCCCCCTTTTTTTTTCTTCTTCAATTTTTCTCTTGCCTTTGTTGTTGCCTTTGTATCGGAGGCTGTGGTCTTCTCGTTCTCAACTCCTCCTCTTCCTCCTCCTCCTCCTCCTCCTCTTCCTCCTCCTCTTCCACCTCTTTATCTTCTTCCTCCTCCGCCTCCTGTTAAGGCTGTGGTCTTCAGCTTCTCGTTCTCAATATCACCTCCTCTTCCACCTCCTCTTCCTCCTCCTTCTCCTCCTCTTCCCCTCCTCTTCCTCCTCCGCCTCCTGTTCCATTACCTTCCCTTCTCTTCCCTACCTTTCATTACTATCCCCGTCCCTCCCCTCTTTCCCTTTCCTTTCCTTCCTTTCCTTTCCATTCTCTTCTATTTGGTTCCCTTCCCTTTCCTCTCTCTCCCATCCTTTTCCTTCCCTTCCCTTCCCTTCCCTTCCCTCCCTTTCCCTTCTCTTCTATTTTGTTGCCTTCCCTTTCCTCTCTCTCCCATCCTTTTCCTTCCCTTCCTTTCTCTTCCCTCACTTTCCCCCGTCCCTCCCTCTCTTTCCCTTTCAATCCCTTCCTTTCCCTTTCCTTCCCTTCCTTTCCCTTCCCTTCTATTCCATTCCCTTCCCTCCCTTCCCTTCCCTTCCCTTCCCTCTTCCTCCCATCCCTTCCCTTTCATCATTTCTACCCCCTCTCTCCCCTTCCTTTCCCTTCCCTTCCCTTCCCTTCCCTTCCCTTTCATCTCATCGCTTCCTTTCGTCTTCCTTCCCCTTCTGCCATTGACCTACACTTGTTGATCATTTCAGCCAAGCCGTCCTGCTTTATTGGCTTCTGGAGGAGTCTCGATGTAATTCCTTCTTTGTCTCTTCTTTGCCTCCAGCTGCAACGCATTAAAGGTTAATTCTCGCTTATACGAGTACTCTTATGTCTAGTAATATGCGATGAATATTTTGGCCTGGGCAACATCACTGTCGTCGTCGTCGTTTTCGTCATTGTCATTGTCGTCGCCGTCATCTAAACACACACACACACACACACACACACACACACACACACACACACACACACACACACACACACACACACACACACACACACACACACACACACACACACACACACACACACACACACACACACACACACACACACACACACACACACACACACACACACACACACACACACACACACACACACACACACACACATACAGAGAGAGAGAGAGAGAGAGAGAGAGAGAAAACGAGAGAAAGAAATACGTAACGGCCTTGAGGAAGCAATGGCTATTGGAAATGTTTCGATTTGCAAGAACGAGCAGGGTCGTTCCAGGAATTTCGGATGCGAGAAGGAGGAGGAAGAGGGAGAGGAGGAGGAGAGGGAGGAGAATGAGGAGAGGGGAAAGGGAGGAGTAAGAGAGGGAGGAGGAGGAGAAGCTTATCACTATAAAAGAGAGGGAGGAAGAGAGGGAGGAGGGGAGGAAGAGAGGGAGGAGGAGGAGGAGAAGCTTATCACTATGAAAGAGACTTCATATCTCGCCTGTGATTTGTCTTCGTGTTTCGTATTACGTGTCCTGTTGCCAAGAGGATTTTTGTACAAAAAAGGTCTTTTTCATTCAATTAAATAAGATTCTTCGGTGAAAGAGTATTTTCTCAACTCCATAAAGTTATCTGAAGATCTTGAGGGTTTTCGTGAGCTGCACTGATTGGCTGAGCAGTTCATGACTCCATCGTTCATTGACTGACAAAAAAAACCCTCGACTGTTATTTACGGAAACGATCGTTTTTAATGAACATAATTTGCATCGTTTCACTTCCAAACTATTGTGAGAACGGAACGAAGTTATTGAAGGTATTGTGTATTGCACTGTTTCCCAACTCTGAGGCCGCCAAGACACCTTATATGCTATATATATATATATATATATATATATATATATATATATATATATATATGTGTATGTATATATATACATATATACACACACACACATATACTGTATACATATATGTATATATATATATATATATATACATATATTTCAAAATTATATTAATTCAATGCAGTAACCATATATATCAACACATATACAAATACATTGGTGGGGTTGTGGTGATATCATGAGGATCATATTGGGGGTCGCCTGAAAAAAAAAGTTTGGGAAACGCTGGTGTAGTGGTCATTGTCTAAATTCACTTGGCTATGCAAGGTTGTTGATTATGTTATTTTTGAAATGTAGTTTACCAGCGGGTCTATCCTTATTTGGTACGGACGGGGGTTCGCCTCTGCTGAATAAAGTTGTTTGGTAGTCAGAATCTTAGATGTTAACAGAGTCAAGATTATATACATACATATACCAAGAGCTTTTTCCCCTTTACAAGGGAGGTAGCCAAAGTCAAAAGGCATAATTCCACTCCCACCCACTCCACTCCCATTCACCACCCCTACCTCCCTCCCTCTTTTCTTGGCTCCTCCTGGATGACGGGTCATCCCTGCATCTCACCCATTGCCCTGGGTCAGAAGCAATGCAGCAAGACACAGCACATCCACAGCAATGCCGTACTAAAATGTTCTCTAATATTATTTCCAATTATCTTGTGTAAGTTCTTAGCCGTTGAACGCATTGTTCTCATTGTTCACCAAGTTCAAGTGAACTAATAGAAATAATTGACTGTGATATTAGGATATGGGTTTAATTCTGAAACTGATTGTGTAAATATGAATATTTTTACACACATGCGCATGATTATGGATGTGTATAAAGATTGTTGACGAACATGGATAATCTATTTATTACATAGAATGAAAAACGATGGAGAAATCATAGAATATCTGATGCGACCTAGATTAGAATATGCAGCAAGATGGAGTATATAAGGAAAATAGGTTACAAAGAGCAAAAACCAAATTGGTTCTCAACTTTGCAGACGAATCTATAGGGAGAGACTAGCATGTTATCATCCAATTATCAGAGAGTTGATTTGAAGGGAGTGGACAAAACTTACAGAACGTGTTAACTGGCTTGGGATTGGAAAACAACAACAGGTCATGGAAATAAATTGAAAAAATTGCCAAATATCTGAAAAAGAAAATCAACTCGAGGGAGATCCTCGAAGGTGGTATCCACCCCCCCCCCCCAAAAGGCTAATTATGATAGGCGGAGAACAAGACGGTACACAGGAAGGTAGTTTGGTTCCTGCGTACTGTATTCACAGGAAGCACGCGCACACACATACACACACACACACACACACACACACACACAATGTTTACATATACACATACATATGAGGATTCAATTGACTTCGCTGTTATGTCCTTGCCAAGCGAAAAAGAGAGAGAGGATGAAAAAGAAAAACATGGCGGGCTAGTGGTCAATCCGCCCAATGAAATCCTAAACATGGCTAATTTGGAGGAAAAGAACAACCACAGACTGAGTGTTTACAAAGCAGAAATTAAATATATTCATTTTTGAAATTTGGTGACATGTTCAATAATTGAGTATTTCCCAGTTGCAATGGCAAAATATAAAATCCATCCAGTCAAAAAAAAAAAAAATAATAATAATATATAATAATATATATATATATATATGTATATATATATATATATGTATATATATATATGTATGTATATATGCATATGTATATATATATATATTTATATGTATATATATATATATATATATATATATATATATATATAAATATATATATATATATGACTTGTAACTGATACAAACAAATAAATTGACAGTAATTAGAGCCAAATGGAAAATCAAGGCTATCACTTCAGATGTTTTATGGGAAGCCAAAACTACAATAGATTAAAAAAAAAAAAAAAAAAAAAAAAAAAAAAATAAAAATTACGAAGCAAAAACTGATGATTTCTGTGTTCATTAATTAATATAAATAAAGCCTTGAGAGAGTATAAATGGATTTGGAATTTTCCCTGTTTGTGTGTGAATAACATATGTGATGTACACATGTTTTGTATGTATGAGTAAATGACCACCGCAATTGAGATGCGAACCCTGGACTATGCGTCGAGGCTAGGAGTGTTGTCACAGCAAGGCTGATGCCACCCGAGGCTAGGGTTCGAATCCTGGCGAGATTTTTTTTTTTTTTTTTTATTTTTTTTTTTTTTTATTTTTTTTATAGTGTAGTTAGTCTGGTTGATCTACAACATCGACCAGTAATTTTCTCTAATCAATGAAGCTAATGAAATTCTACTTTGTAAAGGTAAAACATTTACACCAGAACTGATAAAGATATTTCAAGATTCGAACCTTGAAGCTTCAAATAAACTCGAACCCTGTTCTACGAACATTCAGTGCCGAGAACAAAGCCCACCTTCATGTTCTCTCTCTTGTTCTTGTTCTCCGAGTTTGTTCTCTGCATTGAAACGGAGTCAACAACGAAAACACACATATTGTTGCTGTACAGGATCGAAGGCCAAAGCGCTCAAGAATTCAAACCCACTCCCGTGGAATCGAAATTCAATTCTATTCGGGACC
>NC_134785.1:75559155-75561655 GCF_046742065.1 Oratosquilla oratoria
TCTCTCTTTTCTGTATTTCTGTATTTCTGTATCTCATTTTGTCTGTCTGTAAAACTCAACAATGAACACCCATATTCACGGCATATACAGCACGTGTGTGTGTATGTATGTGTGCATTGCATGCAATCGGCTCTCTCTATCTATCTATCTATCTATCTATCTATCTCTTGAAGGGAGGTGCTTGTTACATGGGGACCTGATGTACTTCTTTTTTATTATTTATTATTACTATTATTATTTTATCATTAATGATAATGATGATAATTATAATAATAATAGTAATAATAGTAATAATGATAATAATAATAATAATAATAATAATAATAATAATGATAATAATAATAACAACAATAATCATTATAATTGATATTATTACTATTATTATTACCATTTTTATCATTATTATTATTATTATTATTATTATTATTATTATTATTATTATTATCATTATTATTATTATTATTATTATTATTATCATTATTATTATTATCATCATCATCATCATCATCATCATTATTATTATTATTATTATTATTATTATTATTATTATCATTATTATTATTATCATCATTATTATTGTTATTACCATTATTATTATTATCAATTTCATTGTACTTTTATTTGTTCATTTATTTATTTATTTTCTATGGATTGATTCCACAGTTGCCACTCGTATTGTACTATATATCCCCACCTCACCCTGTACTGACTATATATAATTGTAGAAAATAGTCAACTGTTAAGACGGGACATAATACCCTACACATTCTATTCATATGACAGTGATTTTATTTTATATTTATTTCTTATTACCTTATTTCATTTCATATTCATTAATTTATATATTGCTCTTTTATTGGGCATTTGACAGTAGGTAATAACAAAATATTTGCTGACTCTGTGGAAGTTGATAATCATGTGTATCATTGTGCCTTGACGTAAGTGTATCATGTCACAGAAGTTTTACGAGTCCAAAAAAGCGAAATGATGTCTCGTCCTATTCATTCAGTACTCATTCATTATGTAATACACTTGTTTCTATTGTTCATTGATATATTCATTCGTTTGTTTATTTGTTTATTTGTTTGTTTATCTATTTCCTTATCTGATTATATTATCCGTAATATGATCAATATTTATTATTCATTTACCTGATTATCTGTAATTATTTGTCTCGCTTATCTATTCACTTATCTGATTATCTATAACTTTATAATTATTTATTTATATATCAATTCACTTGATTATCTATAACTATAATTATTTGTTTGCTTACGTATTATCTATATATATATTTATTCACTTATATATCTTTACAATTTGGATATCAAAACCTAGAAACACAATTGTATGTCTGTGTTTGTGTGTATCTGTGTGTATTTGTGTATGTGTGTGTGTTTATATGTATGTGTTTGTTTATGAGTGTGTCTGCGTGTGTCTGTATGTGTTTGTGTTCGTGTTCGTGTGTTTATGTATGCGTGTGTGTACATGTGTGCACGCTTGTGTATGTACGCAGATATACATTCACCTAACTTACCTAATTATAGTATAAAGGAAAGGAAAGGAGCAACACTCGTCGAGTCCCGTCTCTCCCTATTATCATACCTGTCTGTGCGTGCGCGCGTGCGTAAACGTACTTGTAATTTACATAAGTAAATGTACTTATGTTCGGGTTATCTGATTTGTGCTGAGGTCAGCAAAGGTTACTCTTCGCCCTTCTGTTCTTAAGACTCGATAAGGCCTTATCTTGACCTGGTCCCGCTTGTTATCGGCTTCCATGTTCCCGTTTGTGCTTTTTTTTTTTTTTTTTTTTTTTTTTTTTTTTTTTTTTTTTTTTTTTTTTTTTTTTTTTTTTTTTTTTTTGTTAGTTCTCGAAGGTACTGGCAAGCTTTGGTTGAAACATGATTTGTTGTGCACTGTCACTTTTATTTCCCATATTCTAACGATGATTTCTCAATAGGAGTTTAGTATAACATAAACTTTTTTTTCTTTTTTTTTTATTTACTATTTCTATGTATATTTTATTATTATCAGTATTGTTATTATTACTACTATTGATTATTATTATTATTATTCTTACTATCATTATTACTTCTATTATTATTATTATTATTATTATTATCATTATTATTACTATTATTATTAGTATTATTATCATTAATATTATTATTATTATCATTAATATTATTATTATTATCATTATTATTATTATTATTATTATTATTATCATTATCATTGTTATTACTATTATTATTATTATTTAAGCACATATATACGCAGCATTTATTTGTTTCTTCATGTGTGTTGAATGAAGACTTTTTTTTAAGTCTTAATTTTTTCTCACATGTGTTAGCACAATACATGCTTTTTCTGATACCCACGAACAAATTTATTTGGCAATGAGCGAAATTTTCCCGAAAAGTTTGGAGATTTTATTCAGCTTAAGACAGATGCCTTTCAGCAAGGGCTCAACAATTAATAACTGAATATTTCTGAAATA
>NC_134785.1:75566655-75581655 GCF_046742065.1 Oratosquilla oratoria
CCTTCTCTATCTCCTCCCTCTCTCTCTCTCCTTCTCTGTCTCTTCCCTCTCTCTCGCTCTTTCTCTTATTTTTATCTTCTCTCTCATCAATTACATACACCAACATAACATGAGTCTTTCCAAGAGAAATTAGAGACACAGAGCCTCATGTACTTGATAAAGCTATACTAAGCGAAACTTCTTAATAATAAAGACTCCATCTTCATATGGTGTTTCTTTTGATACAATGAATTCCTTGATTCAAAAGGAGGAGGTGTACTTGTGTAGACTATGTTTTCTTAAGCTATTGTTACACCAGTTAATGGATTAGTTGAATTTCAACGATTCGGTTGGATTTCGTCCAATGTTGGAGTGTAACCGTAGGTTTAAACTTGGGCACCTTAACTTACACTCTCTGGAAAGACGCAGAGTGCGGGGTGATCTAATAGAAGTGGTTAAGTGGATCAAAGGCTTTAACAAGGGTCATGCAAACAAGGTCATCATATTAAAACAACAGGACAGGACTCGCAGTAATTGTTATAAACTGGACAAATTTAGATTTAAAAAGGAAATAGGCAAGAATTGGTTTACTAATAGGGTGGTTGACGAATGGAATAAACTTAGTAACTATGTAGTAAGCGCTGAAACTATCAGTTTTTTAAAGAAACTATTAGACAACTTTATGGATGGGGATGATAGGTGGTGATGGATACGGAACTGCCTAGTGTAGGCCTTATGGTCTCTTGCAGTCTCCTTTATTCTTGTGTTCTTATGTAACCTTAGACCAAATCCAGCTGAAACGTTGGAATCCAACCATTCCATTGACTAGTGTAACCATAGCTTTACTAGACAATGACCATATCCCTTTTTACGCATTGCAGTTACCAATAGGTCATGGGTAAGTCTTTCCATGAGAAATTAGAGAAACATTGCTTCATGGGCTTCCGGTACAGTTCCTCCTCCACATCCTACTCCACATTCTGCTCCACTTTATCCTCATCGTCCGTCTCTTCGTCTTCCTTGTTCTTCTCCACTTCCTCCTGCACTGCTCCTATTCCTCCTCTCCTTCACGTTTTCCTCCTCTTTCTCCTTTTGCTCCTCATTCTCCTCCTTCCCCCTACCTTTCCTCCTCCTCTCCTCCTCCTCCTCATCTCCTCATTCCTCCCACCTCTCCTCATTCCTCCTACCTCTCCTCATTCCTCTCACCTCTCCTCATTCCTCCCACTTCTCCTCCTCTTTCCCCCTTCTTCCCTCTACCTTTTCTCTTCCTTTCCCTCCCCATCGTCTCTCCACCTCGTCGATCATCACCGTCCCTCCCTCTTTCAACCAATCCCGATCCTTCTTCGGCAGAGGCACGACTCCAGGACGTCTTCTTCGTAGGAACCTTCCCGGCGCTTCCTTCTCACCCTCCTTCACCTCAGGGGTCTTCCGCATCGTCCTTCACTCATTTCATCGCTCCTGAAGCCTTCCCCGCACCTTCTTCCCAGTTTCTTTGTCTTAGCTGGTGGGTCCTCATGTGGCTAAGGTTTATGCGATCCGCTATCGCTCCACCATCAGACAACCACCGCCTACTCCACCCGCGCCGCCCACCTCAGGCTTCTTTCTTTCTTTCTTTCTTTTAAGGGCGTGCGCGCTCGTACGCCCATGTATTGGCATACGGTATGTCGCGAGTTCTTGCTACCTCGTTCTCTTTCTAGTTCTCTCTCTCTCGTTGTCTCTCTTTCTCTTTCTCTATATCTTTCTATGCCAGTCCTCCCTCTCTCTCTCTCTCTCTCTCTCTCTCTCTCTCTCTCTCTATATATATATATATATATATATATATATATATATATACATATATATATATATATATATATATATATATATATATATATATATATCTCTCTCTCGCTCTCTCTCTCTCTCTCTCTCTCTCTCTCTCTCTCTCTCTCTCTCTCTCTCTCTCTCTCTCTCTCTCTTCCTCTCACACACACACACACATATGCATTCTGGTTATTTTGCACACCCAATACTATTTCCTCCTGTGCCTTCACACAGGCACTTCAATCGCAGTTGGAGTTCTGTTTCATAAGGACATCACCGCCTCAGGTCATATTATTTAATTTATTTTTTTATATTCAGTGTTTGATCTGTCAAACCTTAACTAGATCCAATTCATTTTAATTTTACAGAGATTTCCCGCTAGGTAAAATTGCATTAGACATTCTAATTATATTTTTTGAACGTACGCGTGTGTGCGTATGCAAGAAATAAAAATGATTAATTTTTAATCACATTAGAAAGATTGCAGGTATTTGGGTACTTTTGAGCAATGAGAGCAATTGCCCGCAAAGTTGAAGTAGATGGAATTGATTGTATTACGTCAGACTTCATCGTTGTTGAAGAAGAGGCTGCGAGGGTCTGCAAGGTCGATCTCTGCATTATTCCACCGAAATGCGGCCTCATGGGTTTGCAGTGGAGCTCCTACTCCACCTAATCCACCTCCCCCTATCTCCACTTAATCCACCTCCGCCCCCAATCTCCACCTACTTCACCTCTGACCCTCCTTCTTTCCCTCCTTCTGCCTTCCCTTCCCTCCTCCTCCTACTTCTCTTTCCTCTCCTTCTCCACCTTTTATTCTTTCCCCTCTTCCCCCTCCTCCTTCCCCTCCTCTCCCTTCCCTCCTACTCCTTCTACTCCTCATTTCCTTAACCCCTTCTCCTCCTATTCTTTCCCCATCTTCCCTCCTTACCCCTCCTCCTCTTCCTTACCCCTCCTCCTCCTCCTCCTCTTCCTCTTCCTCCTTACCCCCTTCCCCTCCTCCTGTTCCTCCTTCCTCCACTCAAGGGGCTTAACTTGGTGGTTATCCTAACTTGTCCGAAGAGTTGACCGAAGAGTCTTCAACTTCACACATCACACTTCCAGGCTTCAGACAGCGCGAGCCTAATCTTTAATAAATGAATAAATAAATAAATAAATTAGTTAATTTATTATTATTCTGGATGCTTTGATTCATTATCATAGTAGTAGTAGTAGTTGCAGTAGTAATATTTTATTTAGCTATGTCATTTATACAAACTGTTTTGCTCATTTTATCTATTTATTCGTAAATTAATTTTCCTATTTTATTTACTTATTTTATTTGTTTATTCGTTTATTTATAGATTGGTTTCCCCATGTTTTATCATTTAGACTAACACGCTTCCGATGACGTAACCAGCGGCCACTCACTCCCCCACCCCGTTCCCCAAAGTCACACTCCTACCTTACCCACTCCCCCCACTCCGTGGGTCAAACTACCTGATACTTACTCAAGTGGAACTCGACGATCTCGCCTCTGAGGGTTGACCCCGCCGACGAGGAAGAGACCTTGTCCGAGTGGCAGCTCCGACTAATTGATTGGCTCTTACCTTCAGGCCCTCGAGGACGGCCGTCCCCGAAGTCTGTGTACCTCGACAACGATGACATCGGCGGTCGGGGAGACATGGCCATTCTTCTTCTTCTTCTTCTTCTTCCTCTTCGAATTCTCTTTCTATTTTTTTTTCTTCTTTTTCCTCTTCTCCTTCCTCTTCTCCTCCTCCTCCTTCTTCTTCTTCTTCTTCTTCTTCTTCTTCGAATCCTTTTTCTAATTCTTTTTGTTTCCCTTCTACTTCCTCTTCTTCCTCTTCTTCGAATTCTTTTTCTAATTTTTCTATTCCTTCTTCTTCTTCTTCCTCTTCTTCTTCTGTATTTTTCTCATTATTTTTCTTTTTCTTCTCCTTCCTCTTCTTCGAATTCTTCGAATTCTTTTTCTTTTTTTCTTTCCTTCTTATTCTGTATTTTTTCTAATTCTTTTTTTTCCTTCTTCCTCTTTTTTAATTTTTTCGAATTCTTTTTCTAATTATTTTTCTTTTTCTTCTCCTCCTTCTTCTTCATTTTCTATATTTCCGATTCTTTTTCTTTTACTTCTTCTTCATCTTCTATATATTTTTTCTAATTCTTCTCCTTCTTCTTCTTTGAATTCTTTGTCTAATTGTTTTTCTTTTCCTTCTTCTTCTCCTTCTTCTCCTTCTTCTTCATCTTCTATATTTTTCAATTCTTATTCTTTTCCTTCTTCATCTTCTATATATTTTTCTAATTCTTCTCCTTCTTCTCCTTCTTCGAATTCTTTTTTCTAAATGTTTTTCTTTTCCTTCTTCTTCTCCTCCTTCTTCTTCCTCTTCTTCTTCGCTTTTTTCTAATTCTTTTTCTGTTCCTCTTCTTCCTCTTCTTCTTCTTCTTTTATATCTTCTTCTTCTTCTTCTTCGAATCTTTTTTATTTCTTTTTCTTTTCCTTCTGTTTCTCCTTCTTCTTGTTCTTCTTTATCTTCTTTTATATATTTTTTCTAATTCTCCTTCTTCCTCTTCTTCTTTATCCTCTATGAATTTTTCTAATTCTTCCCATTCTTCTTCTTCTTCTTCTTCTTCTTCTTCCTCTTCATCAAATTCTTTTTCTAAATCTTTTTCTTTTCCTCCTTCTTCTTCATCGTCTTCTTCTTCTTCTACATCTTCTTCTTCTGCATCTTTATTCTAATTCTTTCCCTTCTTCGATTTCTTTTTCTGATTCTTCTTCTTTTCCTTCTTCTTCTTCAGTATTTTTGTTCTTATTATTCTTCTTCATCTTGTTCTTATTATTCTTCTTCTTTTTCGATTTTTTCTAATTCTTCTTCTTTTCTTTCTTATAAATATTGTTATTGATCTTAATATTCTTCTTCTTCTTAACATTATTCTACATATTCTTATTCTTATTATTCTTATCTTTTATCATCATTCTTTTTTTGTAATTCTTCTTTTCTTTCTTCTTTTTTGAGGAGGAGAAACAAGAAGAGGAAGAGGAGGGTACTTGATGAAGACTTGACAGTTCATTGGATCTTGTGATTTCATTGTTTATGAATTTACTGTTTATTCTCTCTCTCTCTCTCTCTCTCTCTCTCTCTCTCTCTATCTGTCTTTCTTTCTTTATCTCTCTGCCTGTCTGTCTTTCTCTTTTACTCTGTCTGTCTATCTTTATCTGTCTCTCTATCCCTCTCTCCCTCTCTTTTTATCTATCTGTCTGTCTCTCTCACTCCCGCTCTCTCTCCCTCCCTCCCTTCACTCCTTTCTTTCTTCCCCTCCATGTCCTTCCATCCCTCCCACCCTTCCTACCTCCCAACCTCCCTCACCCATCCTCCTCTTTGTATGCGTTTATATATACGTACATTATGCAGCTGAAGTGGATCTTAAGCATTGAATATTTGTCTTTTCTCGTGTGACGACGAATTTACATTTTATCCATCCACCCACGAAAGATCTCAGAGCTAAATGTGTGTGTGTGTGTGTGTGTGTGTGTGTGTGTGTGTGTATGTGTGTGTGTGTGTGTGTGTGTGTGTGTGTGTGTGTGCGCGTGTGTATGTCCCAAGAGAATGGAAGCTAGCTAACGTTACTCCCATATTCAAAAAAGTGGTCTCAAACTGTCAGGAAATAGATTTGATTTGGAAGTGGGTAGAAACAGCTTCGCCAACCGTGTAGTTAATGAATGGAATAAACATCTTGCAGAGGCAGTGCAATATAGTTCAGTTCGAAGCTTTAAGATTCGTCTAGATAAACACTTAAGAAAGGTGCTGTAATGCCTGTCATCTATTTTATATTATTAGCTTGTTATTATTTGTCTGTTTGTTTATTATTATTTGTCTGTTTGTTTATTATTATTTGCTTAATTTTCATTTATTATCATTCATCTGTCAATTTGTTATTATTTACTATTTACCTATTTGTTTATTATTCAACTGTACCTATGCATTTATTTATTTTTATTTATTGTTATTTATATTATTAAAAGTTTTATTCATTTATATATTATTTATCTATTCATTTATTCATTTATTTATTTATTTACTTATTTATCATTATTATCATTTTTCTTCGCATCCGATCTAGTTATGGACCTAAAGGTCTCCTGTCGGCATGCTGCTCCTTTGTAATCCTTTTGTGTGTGTGTGTGTGTGTGTGTGTGTGTGTGTGTGTGTGTGTGTGTGTGTGTGTGTGTGTGTGTGTGCGCTCGCACAGGGGCGCGAGTACACACGTATATTCCTCACATGTTCTAACCATGTCATGTCGTAATTAATCTCTTACATTCTCTTCGTGTCAATTATATTTTCCCCAGATTTACTCCTTTATTTAGTATATAATCTTGTGACGTTCCTTTACCTTCTCTCCCAATATCATAATGGTTCATTATCTTGCTGTAGTAAGACGCTAAAGATTACTAAACATATTTTATATATTTAATAAGGGGGCTTTGGGGAAGAGGGGAATGTCTGTTGAGGAAGGACGGGAGAGGACAGAAGACAGGGGTGAATGGAGAATGATTGTATATGGATTATGTTGTGATGCATGAGGCGAAATGGGCGGGGAGATGGGGGGTGAGGTAGTATGTGTGAGAAAAATTTGACGCAGCCCGAAGGGATTTCTCCCCGTCTTCTCCTTTTATGCAATGGGGGGGACGGAGAGGGTGGGTCGCCGATTTAATGAAGCGGCCTTGCTGTGGATGTGCTGTGTCTTGCGACACTGCTTCTGACCCAGGGCAGTGGACAAGGTGCAGGGATGACCCGTCATCCAGGAGGTGCTAAGAAAAGAGGGAGGGGTGGAGGGATATGGAGTGTATTCAGGGATGGAGTGGGTGGGAATGATGTTATGCCTTTCCCTTTTTGGCTACCTCCCTTGTAAGGGGGAAAAAGCCTTTGTATATGTATGTATGTAATTTCTTCTGTAGTAGTAAGTCACTCAAGTTACTTTTACTGGGGGAGAGGGAGGGTGGAGGTAGGTGTGGGGGTAATCCACCATCTTTTGTTACTACCTGGATGCTTCTGGATGACTTCATCCATGCCTCGTGTCCACCTTTCACTCGGTAGATCATCCACAAGGTCACGGCACTGTAAATCATCCACTTGATTATGTTTCATCCGTGTGGCTTTCATCCTTGTGAATTTTCGCGCGGATCAAGTCTTGCAACCGTTTTCAGATCTTTTCGTTCGCGCAATCAAATAATCGCGTCCCTTAACCGAAGGTTATGGAAAATTGTGATAAGACTTTGTTGTTATGAATGGACACCTTGTTCTTTGTGTTCTGTCTCCTGGTCTTTGGTCTATGATATGACTAGTTTATACATTCGATTTTTTTTTTCTTTCTTCAAGTTCTTAGCTTCTTGTTTTTTTTTTTTTTCTTATACCATTGCTTCTAGCTACCCTCATTTTTTCTTAATCTGATTCTTTTCCTGTTTTATATATTTTTTTCTTGTTTTATTCCATCCACTATTTACTCTTTGTTTTCATTCTCCTCCTCTTTCTCCTATTCCCCCTCTTCATCTTCTTCCTCTCGCTCCTCCTTTTTTCCCTTTTTCTTCTCTTTTTCCCCCTATTCATTTTCTTTTCTTCACTCCATCTCCTGCTCCTCTTTTTTTCACCTATTCCTCGTCCTCCTCCTCTTCCTCTTCCTCCTCCGTCTGCTCGTCCTTTTTTTTTCCTTTTTCTTCTCTTTTTCCTCATATTTATTTTCTTCTCTCTCCACCTCCTGTTCTTCCTCTTCTCCTCCCCTTCCTCCTCATCCTCTTCCTCGTCTTCCTCTTCCTCGTCCTCCTCCTCTTCCTCGTCCTCCTCCTCTTACTATCCATCCCGCCCTCTTTCTCCTCTTCCTCTCAATATTCCACCTGTCTCTTCACATCATACCCCTCCTCCTTCCAACCCCTCCTCCCTCTCTTTCACGTATCCTTCCCCCCCACCCATCCTCACCGCTTCCTCCACCACCACCCCCAACCACCCCCAACACCCCCACCGCCCCCTCTCCTGGTTGAGCCGCATCCTGCCTTGCTTTGATGCAAGTCTCGGGGCACATGCAAATGAACCATTCACTCTTGCAGCTTGTGAGAGAGCAAGCGATCAGGCTCTACCGTCCCCATAGCCGAGATAAGGCATCCTGTCTGTTGAGTACCGTTAAAGGGACAGCGAGGGACTTTGGTCTTGGAAGCCACCCTTTAATCGACAGAATGTTTTTCTTCTGATGTACAGGATTTTTGTCAATTCGGAATGTGTAACAAGGGCCCAGGTACTGTGTGTATGTCTTTGTATGTATCTGTATGTACACATATTTTCCAAGTCGCGTTCTAAATCTCTCTCTAACTTCTGTAACCTCCTATAACTTCAAGTCGGCCGACATGAACTTGGTTAAAGTCTGAACTACTAAACTGCAGTGATTAACTGCTGACATGATCTAAAACCTAGTTAAAGTCTAAACCACTAAACTAAAGCGACTAAACCAGGGACACACTAACTCCCGGTACATCTAGCTAACTTCGTAACACATAACAAGTGACTTAAACCGCTAACATACCCGCAAGTTTACATTCACTTGCCTGAACACAGTCACATTAACCCTATTCCTGGGAACGTCTTTGTTCCCCTCCATTCCTCTCTTACCTCCACCCATACGTCATTGTCGTCCTCCACCTTTCCTCCTCCTCCTCCTCCACCTCCTCTTCCTCCTCTTCCTTCTCCTCGCGCACTCTTCATGCACTATCGCTTCAAACAGAACCCCATAAACCTTTTCCACGCTCCAACTGACGCCCGCTTTCTAATACGTATACATTACTTACCTCCACTCCTGCTGCTGTTCCGACCCGCCTTCTCCTCCACCTCCTCAGTCTCCTCCTCAGTCTCCCTCTCAGCCTCCTCCTCCTCCTCCTCCTCTTCCTCTTCTTACTCCTCCCCCGTCTTCTAATTCTGCTCTATTCTTCCTCCTCCCTTTTCCCTTAATTCTGCTCTATTCTTCCCCTCCCATTCTCTATTCCCTTTTCCCTCCTCTTCCTTCCTCCTCTTCCTCTCTCCTCTTCCCATTTCCTCTTCCCACACCTCCTCTTCCCTCTCCCTCCTCTTCCCTCCTCCTTTTCTTTCCTCCCCCTCCTCTGCTTCCTCTTCCCTCTGCCCTTCCCCTTTCCCATCCCCTTCCCCTTCTCTTTCCCCTTTTCTTCCCCTTCTCCCTTTCCTCTTCTCTTTCGCCTTCCTTAATCCCCTCACCATACCCCTTCCCCTCTTCCTCTCCTCCTTCTCTTCCTTCTCCTCCTCCTTTTCCTTCCCCCTTCCTTGTTCTCTTCCAGTTCTTCCAAGTTTAATCTTCACTTAACTCCTTCCATTCCTATCCCTTTCTTCCCAACGTCACTAATACATACAACATCATTGTGTAGTACCCTTGGGGTGTACACAAGCCCTGCATGAAGCCTTTAGCCACTCACACACCAGGGGATCCCATAGGGCTCCAGTCTTCATAAATACAATCAGATTCAAAAGTTCAACGACAACCAAATCTTCTTCTATTTCCTGATAAATAGCGTTTTATTCACACTGCCTGGGGACTTCGTTGCGAATGACTGGTCATTTTGTATAAGAATGAGGTACCGCAGAATCGAATTTGTTCCTTTATGTTTACTGCAAGACGAACTTTCGGGTGCGATTGTATACAGATAGGACCTCTTCACTGCGATAACTAGACATAAGCTGAATATAATTGAATTTGCATTAGCCAGAATGAAATCTTTTATGACCATCACTTTCCAACAGAGTTTACCCATAACCCGTTTGGACAAGAATAGATATTACCTAAACAGAGTGGACACAGCCTAGAGAAAGTAAACATTGCCTAGCCGGAATGAAAATTGTCTGGTCAGGATTGAAGGCGGAGACGAAGATGAAAAAAAAAAAATTGGCGAAAGCATTAATGAAATCAAATAGTAATAATGAAATAATGATAACGATAATAATACATACATACAAGGTAGCCAAAAAGGACAAGGCATAAAATCATTCCCACCCATAATAATAGTAACAATAATAATTGTATTATAATAGAGGAAGATAATAAGAGGTGACTTTGGGTACGTAAGGGATTATATGTAAGGGAGGGATGTATTCTAATTCCTTGCAAAAACGATCGAGACTAACAGGCGTTCGATGGAAGCATATTCGGAAACTGACATGCCGTCGGGCTGAGGACTCGAACGTAACAAATGGGCAGTGACTTAACCTATGATAAAATGGAAATCTATGTACTGGGGATCAGTCAGTGGTGTAATATATATATATATATATATATATGTGTGTGTGTGTGTGTGTGTGTGTGTGTGTGTGTGTTAATGTGTGTATGCATGTGTATCCAGGCTAACATCGGATTGCATATAAACGCCTAACGACAGTAATATTAAAAGGAGAAGTGCCCCACTATACGAAAGGGAATTGAGATTGTACTCTGGCACACACCACAACTAATGCTTTGCAATAAGCCAAGTCTTGCAATCGCACGTTGGGTCAAGATAGTGGTTGCAGAGAAAGTCGGGTGGTTGAAAGCTTTTGGCTTCAGTAAGGGGTAGCTTTAGTAGAGTACTTCAAGTAGGGCTTATCTTTATTGCATTGGAAGGAGTGACTGTGTATACGCGCGCGTGTGTGTGTATGTGCGTTCATTGAAAGCACGTGGATATGTGCACGTACATACGTGTGTGTGTGTGTGTGTTTATGTGTGTGTGTGTATTCACTTGGTCTTTGGATCACGTGTTGGACTCGTGATCAACAGCTATTTCCCTCCTGGAAGAGAGCTCAGAGCTCGTAGGTCCGATCTATGGGTAATGCTATGACCTTGCACACACACACACACACCCAACTCCCCGCCCACGAGAGTCAGAGTAACGACCCGAGGCACAGCGATACCGAAATAATTTCGGCCCTGGGCAGGATTCAAACTGGGTGCTGGGAGCATTTCTGCTTCCCAGTTCAGCGCTCTACCAACTATGCCACCGAGTCGGTGTGTGTGTGTGTGTGTGTGTGCGTGTGTGTGTGTGTGTGTGTGTGTGTGTGTGTGTGTGTGTGCACTTGTGTTTATGTAAACGTTATGTCTGGATTGTTGGGTAATTTCCTAAAGCAGATTTGTTATTCATTCTATTTATCAAATAATTCATTTATGTATTTATTCTTTGGTTGGTTATTTATCAATTTACTTGTTTGTGTGTAAGTTATTGGAGACCATTTGGTCTGTAACGACGAGGACGAAGAAAGTAAAACAAAAATAATTTGCCTAAGTTAATTTTTCTTTTTTTGGTTATACTCTTGTCATTTATCTATGAACTGATTTATCAATTCATTAGTTTATTTATGTATTTTCCTAATCTCTACCTATGTTAAATGGAACAAAATCGAATACAACAGTATCTAGCAACATATGTTCTTCATCAGTTATACGCTTATTTGTCATTTATATATCAATTAATTAATTAATTGATTAGTTTATTTATGTACTTTCCCAATCTCTATCTATATTAAATGTAACAAAACCAAATGTGACAATATTTAGCTACGTATCTTCTTCATATCTGTTATACACTTACTTGTCATTTATATATAAATTAATTAATTTATTAATTAATTTATCTATGTATTTCCGAAATCTCTATCTGTATAAGATGTAACAAAATATCTAGGAACGTGTATGCTCCTTAATCCTTGAAATAATAAACAACAAAACCTCTAAAATTTTGAGGCGCTCAGTTGGATCTCAGGTTTTAGCTTGTATGTCCCAGTTGGAATTAAAATAATAATAATGATAATTAAAATAATGATAATTCCGTATGAATGATTTTAATGTAATTTCTTTTACATTTGCAGGTAGTGTCTTCGTATTATTTGGTTCTTAAGAGGAAGAAAAGTGTTCTGTGAGCAGGGATTAAACAAGTAAGTGTCGAAAAGAATTTGTTTATCTAAATAGTTATTTGAAATTATTAGTATAATTATTGCTAATATTGTTATCATTATTACCACTTTTATTATTTTTTGTCTGTTATTATTATTACTATTATTGTTATCATTACTATTATTATTGTTATTTTTATCATTATTATCATTGTTATTATTTTATTATTATTATCATAATTATTATTATTATTATTACTTTTATTATTATTATTATTATTATTATTATTATTATTGTTATTATTATTATTATTATTATTATTATTATTATTATTATTATTATTATTATTATTATTATTATTATTATTATCATTATTATTATTATTATTATCATCATTATTATTATTATTATCATTATTGTTATTATCATTATTGTTACTGTTATCATTATTATTATTATTATTATTATTATTAATTACCTATTATTATGATTATTATCATTATTATAATTATTATTATTATTATCATCATTGTTATTGTTGTTATTACTATTGTTATTATTATTATTATAATTATCATTAATATCATTATTATTATTATTATCATTATTATTATTATTATTATTATTATTATTATTCTTTTTTTTTTTTTTTTTTTTTTATCTCTTCTTTCTAACGTAATTTTGCTTTGATTTATGATGGAGATATAACCAATGGTAGTCTTCCATTTAAACGGAGTACAGCAATTGCATATAAACTACATAAACATTTAATGGTGAAATCATTTTTGCACATTATTGCGGGATTCGAACTTTATGTTCAAATTTTTTTTTGCCAGTGACTGCTGTCCATCCAGAACAGCGATTTAGTTCACTTTATCAAAATAATGTTCTTCTTTTTTATTTTGTGCTTCGTTCTTCCGTTCTTTGTTATTACGGCGGCTTCCCTTTTTCCGTCTCACTCCCACTACCCCCTTCCACTTCCCCTTCCACTCCCACTTCCCCCTTCCACTACCACTCTCCCCTTCCACTCCTAATCTCCCCTTCCACTCCTAATCTCCCCTTCCACTCCCACTCTCCCCTTCCACTCCCACTCTCCCCTTCCACTCCCATTCCCCTTTTCCACTCCCACCTCCTTTCCACTCCCACTCCACCTTCCACTCCCACTCACCCTTCCACTTCCACTCTCCTCTTCCACTCCCACTCCCCTTCCACTCCCACTCCACCTTCCACTCCCACTTCCCCTTTCTACTACCACTCTCTCCTTTCCAGTCCCACTCCCCCCTCCCACTTGTACTCTTGCCTTCCACTTCCACTCTCCCCTTCCACTCCCACTCCACCTTCCACTCCCACTCCCACTCCCCCTTCCACTCCCACTCTCCCCTTTCCACTCCCACTCCCCCTTCCATTTCTACTATCCCCTTTCCACTTCCACTCTCCCCTTCCACTCCCACTCCCCCTTCCACTCCCACTCCCCCTTCCACTCCCACTCCTCCTTCCACTTCCACTCCCCTTTTCCACTTCCACTCCCATTACTTCCACTTCTCTCCTGCCTTCCACTCCTACTCCCCCTTCCACTCCCAGATCCCCCTTTGCACTCCTACTAACCCTCTTCTACTCCCACTCCTACTCCCCCTTCCACTCCAACTCTCACTCCCACTACAACTCCTCCTACCACTCCCACTCCTCCTTCCACTCCCACTCCCACCTTCCTTTCCTACTTCCCCCTTCCACTCACACTTACCTCTTCTACTCCTACCTCCCCTTCCACTCCCACTATCCTTCCAATCCCACTCCCCCCTCCACTCCCACTCCTCCATTAAAAAAAAAAATCTTTAGAAAATAATTCATCCTTTTATTAGTCAACCCCCATTAACCCTCAGTCTATATATCCATTTACCTCCCCCTCCCCCCTCCCCATATTCTCTCCTCCCCTCCCCCCATCCTCTCCCACCCATATCCATCACAAAGTACTTTCCACCCATTCTCAATATCGGTGTCTCCTTTCCCACGGTTAACGCGCGGTTCTTGGGTTAATCCCATTACAAAACCTTCACACCATCACGCGTCATGTTGTGGTTGACCACTTACACGGGTCCTCCCCCCCACTCCCCCCTCCCCCCTCCCCCCGCGAGACGAGTCTTTGTGTACGCACTCACGCACGCACGCGCGCATTATCTACGCTCTGTCTTTTCTTTAATGTAATGATATATGCTCTTCTTGTCACCCCTTCCCTCCTCGTGGTCTATTTACTCCGACACGCATAGGATGTTCTCTGATGGTAAGCGTAGGCCCTTGCACACGCTCGTATATATAAAGGAAATGGTGTACATATGGGTACGCACGCGCGCTCTCACGCACACACACACACACACACACACACACACACACACACGCACTCACGCATGCTTACACACTCACATACACACACGTACGCATGCATACACACAGACATACACGTACGTATGCTTACACACACATATATACACACACACACACACATACACACACACATCACACACATACAAACAAGTATGCATGCATACACACAGAGACACATGCACGTATACTTACACACATACTTACACACGTATGCATGCATACACACAACAGTACACACCCGTATGCTTACACACACACACACACACACACACACACACACACACACACACACACACACACACACACTTACACAGACACGCATAAATATACACACACATCTAATTTTCTGTATATCACATTTTACAGTTTAAGATGTATTTTTTTTTTTTTTTTTTAGCCAGAATTCCTACTTAATTTTCTTGTCTGGTTTTCATGATACTTGATATATAAGCATGACACAACAACTGCGTGGAAATGATAAATTTAATATCTTCGTGGTTTTCATCCACCATTTAGTGCTAGCCCCCATCAAAACTCTCTTTTTTCTCGTAATATATCTCGCCGTCTCTCTCTCTCTCTCTCTCTCTCTCTCTCTCTCTCTCTCTCTCTCTCTCTCTCTCTCTCTCTCTCTCTCTCTCTCTCTCTCTCTCTCTCTCTCTCTCTCTCTCTCTCTCTCTCTCTTTCTCTCTTTCCCTTCCCTCTTTCTCTCTCTCTCTCTCTGCCTTCTTATCTGTTTATAATGTTTATTTTGTTTTATTTTTCAGATTATATATTCCTTTGGGTCTCTTCGTCTCTCTCTGTCTTTTTATCTATTTCTTCATAATATTATTTTTTTCATATTTTCTTATTGTTCTTAGCTCTCTCTCTCTCTCTCTCTCTCTCTCTCTCTCTCTCTCTCTCTCTCTCTCTCTCTCTCTCTCTCCCCGTCTCTACATTCTTATA
>NC_134785.1:75586655-75589155 GCF_046742065.1 Oratosquilla oratoria
GTCGGCCTCCATTGGGTCTCCCGATGTTGATGGCTTACAATAAAAGTGCATTGTGGCTGTTAAAACGTGTATCTCTAATCACTGGGACGCATTCAGTGTTGTACAAATATATATATATATATATACATATATATATATATATGTATATATATAAATGTATACATACATGTATATATATATATATATACATATATACATATATATATACATATATATATATATATATATACACATATAGAGATACATACATTTATATATATATATATATATATATTTACACACACACACACACACACCCACACACACATCTATATATATATATATATATGTATATATGTATATATATATATATATATACATATATATATATATATATATATATATATACTTTTTTGTAATGGCACCATCAGGGCTTCTTTGCCTTATTAAATTATATTGAAAATTCTTTTTCGTCAATACAACAAGGCGAAATTGTTTAGATAATATTGATTAGGTTATGAATTTAATTTCTAAGTATCATCTAAATCAGCTACCTGAAGTGCATGTTTATCCATGGTGTGGTCATGCATATATGCATGACGGCCCGTGTGCTTGCACGAAAGTGTTAGGGACTCGCGGGCGCACACACACACATACACACACGCACACACACACACACACATACACACTCACACACACATACACACACACACACACACACACACACACACACACACACATACACACACACAAACACATACACACACACACACACACACATACACACACACACACACACACACACACACACACACACATATATATATATATATATATATATATATACATATATATATATATATATATACACATACAAATGCACACACAAGCACACAAGCACACACGTACGCACGCATACAATTGTACACCTTATCGATTTAAGGGGGAAGGAACGCTACTCTCTTGTGGAGGGTAGAACCAATCTCCTCGCCGCATGGGTAGTTTTTAGCTGAAGACACACATTACTATGATGATCTCGGTTGTCTCAAATATTTTCTCTTTCATTTTCTCTCTTTTTGGCCATATTTATTGACCTCTTTGCATTCTCTTCCTCTCGGAGAGCTAGACTCCTCTCTCTCTCTCTCCTTATCTTCGGTCTTCCCGCCTTTCTCTTTCCATCCACCTTTGATTTATGAAATCTCCTTTTCGTGTTGTTGTTGTTGTGCATTGTTGCCACATACCCGTGCCATTAAAACAGGTTCATGTCTATTTTCCTCCTTAACATTCACATTTATGAAAGACTTTTCGTGTTTTTATTTTCATTGGATCCTCTCCTGTATTGAGGAAATGATTATTTACTTATTATTTTTTATTTATTTATTCACTACATGTTTATTCGTTCATCTATTTATTCATTTATCTGTTTATTTATTTGCTTATGTTTTATTTATTTATTCATGTATTTATTTATTAATTTATTTATATATTCATTTTTCTTTTTTACTCTAAATCATTGGCTACTGTTTATTTCAAAGGAAAGGTAACAAGAGGGTAGTCTACAAGTGATGTGTGTGTCTGTGTGTGTCTGTGCGTACGTGTGTGTGTGTGTGTGTGTGTGTGTGTGTGTGTGTGTGTGTGTGTGTGTGTGTGAGTGAGAGAGAGAGAGTGTGTGTATACAACATCTATTAAAACTAGATCCTTTAAGACCGTGTGTGCTATATATTTCCTGTAGGAAGACGAATTTTATGTAGAAAATCATTATTTACTAGTCGCATAATTTCCCAACGCTCCAGCATTGAAAGGCGTGAACAAACTAGTAAAAATGTTTAGGATATCCAAAGTTCAAACTAGTAAAAATGTTTAGGATATCCAAAGTTCAAAGGCAGAATCATTGTAAACAAAATGTTGAGTTAATTGGAAAGGAATCTGTATATAGATGCAAGTGATTCAGCATTGTCTTGGACCACGTTTTGGACTTGTGACCGTCAGCCATTTTTCTCCCGGGTGAGAGATCTGAGCTCATATTATTACCGATCTATGGGTAATGTTGTGACCTTCGACACACACACACACACACACACACACACACACACACACACACACACACACACACACACACACACACACACACACACACACACAACTCCTTGCCCACGACAGCTGGAGTACCGAATCGTAGCGCAGCGATACTGAAAGTATTTCAGCCCTGGGCGGGATTCGAATTATCACTGCTGAATTAGCGATTGCGAACGCTACCACTGCACCGTTGACCCATGTGTGTGTGTGTGTGTGTGTGTGTGTGTGTGTGTGTGTGTGTGTGTGTGTGTGTGCATATATCTATATATGCTGTGCATATGTTACGTATGTGCGTGTCTGGACTGTGGCTCTTGCATTCTCCTCATCTGCGTCGTCGTCGCCTGAGGCCGAGCCGAGTAGACCTGTGCGTTCGGACCTCGGGACGATCGTGCGCGGCAGAAGCTGCTTCGACCGAGTAGACCGAGCACCCCTTCCTTCGAGACCT
>NC_134785.1:75594155-75599155 GCF_046742065.1 Oratosquilla oratoria
GGAGAATACTTTATATACATTTGATAGGAAGCTAATCGGTCGATAGTTACTAAGGTCCTTCTGATCTCTTCTATTATGAAGCAAAATAACTATAGCATTACACCACGATTCAGAAACGCTTTCTTGACATGAGCACTGGGTGTACAACTGAGCTAACTTAATATGAACTTCTTTCACTTCGTCTTTCAACAGATCTATCGATACACCATTTTCCCCAGGTACTTTTCCTCGTTTCATAGTTTTTAGAGCAAATTCTTCTTCTTCCTTTGTAATCTCAGGTGCACCACTAACGTCTACAGATGAATTTACTGACTCAACTACGGTCTTCGACGAGTAAAGCTCTTGATAAAATTCTTCTACTTTTTTCATTCTGTCTCTACAGTTAATGATTTCTTCATTTCTGTCTTTCAAACATATAATTTGCTGTCTTCCTAAAGCATGTCTGCGCTCGGTCCCTTTAATAATTCTACATTTCCGAATAGTTTCCTCTATTTCATCCATGTTTCTCTTTCTTTTCTCTGATCTTTGCTTTTTGTTGATAAGCTTGTTTAGTTCTACTCTTTCTATTTCGTCTTTCCTGCTTTTAACCTGCATGGTCCTTCTTTTTTTAATTAGGTCATTTGTAACTTTAGAGTATCTGTTTCCTTTAATACTTTTTGTACTTCCCACTTTCTCTGCCGATTCCCTAATGATATTCACTATATTTAAATTCATATCTTCGACGGTGTCCTCGTTGAATCTTAGAGCTTTGAATCTATTTTTAATTTCTAACTGAAATTTCTTATTATTATCCTTAACCTTTGCAAGGCTGATTTTCATTCTTAAAACTAGCTTATTTCTTTCTGCTCTGAAATTGAATTTAGCTGTGTAACCTACCATTCTACGGTCACTACCTATGTTGACTTTATTTATCACCGTAACATTGCTAACGCCCTATATCTATAGGGTGCCTAATGGTCCATGCCGTCATTATGACGGTACCCCATATATCTATGAGGAATTTCCCTGTTCGGCATTAGGGACGTGCCAGTTAGCAGTGGGTCCTGCGACTGTGTGTGTGAGCTGCTCTTTGTCTGATCTTTCATACAAAACCTGTAGAATATGGGTGACCCTGTATAGATTTCCTCTCTATCGACATAGCTCTTGTAATCATTATGATTCTCAAGCCTATCCACCACGTCAAGGTGTCAACTGTCGGATAGGAATATATATATATATATATATATATATATATATATATATATATATATATATATATATATATATATATATATATATATTATATATATATTGCTGGGATTACAAACACAGGGAACTAATTACCGAATCCAAGTTATAAACATACAACTCTAAGCAGCTGTTCAAATACAGGAATTCTCCAAATAATCCAGTGTCCGTCATATGGATGATTCTCTCTCTCCCTCTTTCTCTCTCTCTCTCTCTTTCTCTTTTTTAGGAAAGAGAAAAAGTGCTAATGGATCCTCCGTATTTGATCAGTGTGGGAGTGTTGACTCCCACACTCCCAGAGGAACTCTTACGACAAGAAATGATGCGTCCCAACTCCCTTGCACTCCCACTCCAAGCCACTCCCCTTTCGTCTCACGTCTTTATTATGATAAAGAACATATTCCCAGAACATCAGAAGAACACGATTTCAGAATATCATGTTACACACACGGAAACACACCGCTAGTTTGTATCGTTGTTTGCGTCTCGGCCTGCTAACTCAGCAGAACCGAGATCGAGCCGAGCTAGGTCTTGAAAATCATCACAATTCACCCCTTCTTCACCGAATGGCATCAATTTCGTTTGAGTTCGTGGCACCCCGATTGGCACTGCAGAAGCCTCAAGACCTTCCGTATACTGTGGCACTCTTCCTTATCTTCTGGATGGCACCCTATCTCTTTGGCACCTGCCTGGGACACCTCCCAGGTGCCACAGATCAACCCAATCCTTCCTCTTCTTCTTCCTCCTTCTCCATGGAAACAAATTAATTGGATTTATAGTTAGAGCTTTTGAGTTTAGAATTGAAGAAATTATTCCTAATCTTTACAATGCCATAGTCAGACCTAACCTATAATACTGTGTACATTGCTGGTCTCCATATTACGAGAAGGATATACAGAAATTAGAAAGAGTGCAGCGTAGAGTAACAAAGCTCATCCCTAGGTTGCGGAACAAGCCGTATGAAGAGCGCTTAAGGGAACTAAATTTGTTTAGTCTCTCGAAAAGGAGAATGAAGGGTGATCTAATTGAAGTCTTCAAAACTGCCAAAGAAATTGAAAACATGGATGGGGAGAAATATTTTAAAATTGGCACCTCCAATGCAACTAGGAATAATAAATGCAAGACTGTAGGAAAACGATTTCAAACAGACGTGGCAAAATACTCTTTCTTCAATCGCGTTGTCAGGATATGGAATGGTCTACCATTCAACGTCATCGGTTATTCCAATGTAGAGGTATTCAAAAAACGTCTCGACAAGTACATGTAGATGTGAGGTGTTTGTGTGTGTATGTGTGTGTGTGTGTGTGTGTGTGCGTGCGCGTGTACGCATGCGTGTTTGTGCTTTGTGTTGCGGGTGTCTGCTTATGCATGCCTTTCCAATTAGCTTTTTTTTTTTTTTTTTTTTTTTTTTTTTTTTTGAGTTATCCTCACAACATCCTGTCCCTTTGGATTATCTCAACTCAATTAGACATCTGCCTCTGGGCGTTTGTTAAGCACTCGGTACCCCTCGCCCGTTCAAGTACACATTTGATTTACATTAATTTAAGTGTATGTGTGCGTGGGACTGGGAAGAGCGGGGAACTGGGGAACGCCGTGTAAGAGAAGCGGCCCTAATGTGCTGTGTCTTGCTGCATTACTTCTGACTCGGGTAGTGGGCAGGAGACAGGGCTGGCCCATCATCCATGAGAAGCTAAGATAAAAAGGAAACACGGGTGATTAATGTGAGGGGAATGGCTACGTACCTTTAATTGACTATCCTTCCTCTTACTAGGAAACAAACCTTGGTAAATACACATATGGTATATAGACAGAATGTGTGTGCATGCACGTTATATATATATATATATATATACATATATATATATATACATACATACATACATACACACATACCTACACACACACACACACACACACACACACACACACACACACACACACCCACATATATATATATATATATATATATATATATATATATATGTATATATAGCTCATACACACACATATGTATATATATATATATATATATATATATATACATATATACATACACACACATATGTATGTATATATATATATATATATATATATATATATATATATATATATATATATATATATATATATATATATATATAAACTAAAACCACAGTCGGAGCAGAAGAAAAAAACTGTAAGCTACAGTTCTCTTCAGTAGTACAGAAAGAGAGGAGGGTACTATCCTCCCCCAGTCCCTCTTTTTGTAAGAGAGTAATATATAAGTATAGTACCCTCCTTTCTCTCTGTACTACTGAAGAAAACTGTAACTTACAGTCGAAATATATAGACTCACCTTTTTCTGTTTCGATTGTGGTGTTACTACATATTTCATCAGTGATATATATATATATATATATATATATATATACATATATATATATATGTATATATATATATATATATATATATATATATATATATATATATATATATATATATATATATATATATATATATATATATATATATAATTTGCATCAAATCGGTCAAGTAATATGTTGGCATTTATTGAGTCCAGACACTGTACAGTGATCTGACAGGAGAGGAACGTAGGGGGTGATGCTCGTGAAGTACAATAATCTTGGGCCTAGGAGTCCATCAATTCGAAGGTGATGCCTCAAAGAACTAAATGGTTTATTAATTATATCAATACGAAATTGCAAATGTTGAATTCAGACACGTGATTAAGTTTGATTGATTTAGTTAAGTCTAAGGGGTGTTATTGTTCAGTATATGAGATGAATAGCTGTTCCAATGACGTCACTGTCCGGGGAAAGAGGTCAGGTCAGGTCAGAAATTATATTGTATACAGCTTATATGCGGACTTATACGTACAGCTACACAGAAAACTATCGTTAGTAGGGGTGTCGAAACATTCGCTAATGAACATAACCTTATGATACCGAAGGGTTGGTATTTCTGGGGTTCGAATTGTTCGAATTCCTTCTGAATGAATATAAATCGAATAATAGTTCCGGAGTTCATATGGATTCACTATGACATGATAATCTTATTTCCGATGGAGACTTCAACTTGTCTCAAATAGTTTCGTTGTTTTTGTGTCAAAATGATTAGCGTGATTTACTAACGATAGTTTTCTGTGCAGCTGTACATGTGTGTGATTCACCATGGTCTTGGATCACGTGTTGGACTCTAGATCGACATCTATTTCCCTCCCGGAAGAGAGCTCAGAGCTCATATATCCCGATCTATGAATAATGTTGTGACCTTACAAGTACACACACACCCGACTCCCCCCCCCCGCGGGAGTTGGAGTAACGACTCGCAGCGCAGGTATACTGAAATTATTTTAGCCCTGGGCGGGATTCGAAGACGCACGCCGTAGTGGCTGCCGCGAACGCTACCACAGCGCCATCAAGTCGTGTGTGTGTGTGCGTGTGTGTGTGTGTGTGTGTGATTGCATGCATATGCTTGCGTGCTTGCCTATGTATATAAATATACAGATATAATATATGAGTATCTACTAAAAAAAATATATACCTTGCATGTGAAGAAGTGAACTATCATAAAGAAAAATTGAAATTGTCTACTTTCATTAATAAATTCATGAGCTTTATTGCCAACATCTGCAATTAGCTGTATTACTTACTGATAAATTGCAGGAAAAAATATAATGGAAAGCGTCAAATGACCTAGAGACCAAGCAGTTGGGACAAAGGAAAATGGTGCAATTGAAGTTGTGTAACAGAGAGAAAGAGAGGGAGAGAGAA
>NC_134785.1:75601655-75604155 GCF_046742065.1 Oratosquilla oratoria
GGAAGGAAGGAAGAGGAAAGGGGAGGGAGGGAGGGGGAATTCGGGAGAGTAGCCGGATATGAGAGAGAGAGAGAGAGAGAGAGAGGAAGAGAAAGGGGCCGATCGAAGAGAGGCATTAAATAAAGGAAAAGGAGTGGGAAGCGGGAAGAGTGAGATAGGGATGAGAGAAGAGAGAACAGAAAGGGAAGGATAGTAGAAAAGGGGAGAAAAGGAGAGGAAAGGGAGAGAGGAAGGAGAAAGAGGGAAGGGAGGAGAAGAGAGAAGGAAAAATGAGATAACGGAAAGAGGAATGAGAGGAGATAAAGAGGCAGGATAGGAGAGTAGGAGGGAGAGGAGAAGGAATAGAGAGTGGAGAGTAATAACAGAAACTAATAATAAGAGTAATAATACTACAAATAATAATGTAGTAATAATGATTATAATAAAAATAATTGCAATGATAATAGTAATAATAATAAGCAATAACAGGAGGGAAAAGAGTAGAGAAGGAGATAAGATGAGAGTAAGGAGGAGAGAAGAGAAGAAAAGAGTGAGGAATGAGAGAATAGAAGAGAGAAGGAAGGAAGGAAAGAAAGGGAGAGTAATGGAGAGTAAGAGGGAGGAAGGAAAAAAGAGAAGGGGAAAAGAGAGAAAAAGAGATAAAGGGTGAGGAATTGAGAGTAGGAGGAAGGAAAAAAGAGAGAGAAGGGGAGAGAAAAGGAGATAAAGAGAAAAGAAGAGAGAGGGAGAAGAGAGGCATTTGCGAACGTAAAGAGGAAGACGGAAACATAAAGAGAATGAAAGAGTGTTAATCCAAAAGTGACAAATAAAAAGACAAAATTAGAAAAATGAAGTAATATGGATCTTTAGAAGGGTAATCCAGTCTGACGTTAGGCGATTTAATTCACTTAAGGGAGGAAACGTTTATCAGCGTTGAAACGTTGAATCGAAACGTTTGATATGAGCCAGAAGAAGTTAGTTTCGTCACTAACTACCTTATGCATGTATTCGTTTTCGTCAGTTGAATAAAATCGCCTGACGGTACCCTGAGCAAATTTAATAGTAGAATATGGATAGTAAATGGTTTCTCGTGAGCTGAATGGAATAGATTGGACCAGGAATGAAGAAGAAATAACAGATAAGATGAGATTATCAATATTTGTATTTTTTATCATGTATGTGTGTGTGTGTGTGTGTGTGTGTGTGTGTGTGTGTGTGTGTGTGTATTTGTATGTGTATTTGTGTGTGTGTGCGCGCATTTGTGTGGCTGTGTGTGTATTTGCGTGTGTGTGTGTGTGTCTGTGTGTGTGTGTGTGTGTGTGTGTGTGTGTGTGTGTGTGTGTGTGTGTGTGTGTGTGTGTGTGTGTGTGTGTGTGTGTGTGCGCGCGCATTTGTGATTGTCTGTGTGTATTTGCGTGTGTGTGTGTGTGTGTGTGTGTGTGTGTGTGTGTGTGTGTGTGTGTGTGTGTGTGTGTGTGTGTGTGTGTGTGTGTGTGTGTGTGTGTGTGCAAGCACAAAGGAAGAATAAAGATATATAATAGGTTTTTCAAAATATAATGTTAGTGTGGGTTGAGTATAATACGGCTATATGCCTTCACATGCCCCTCCCCCACCCTTATAAGGTGGAAAAGGCCTTCTGGGTCGTACAAAAGAAAGATGTTTAGGGGGAAAAGGAGGAAGAGGAAAGTACAAGGAGAGACGACGACGACGACGTGGGATCCGAACGAGGCGGAGACCCACGGAGATGGAGGAAGTCAGGCGGCAAAGAGTCCAGATGGTCTGCAGGAGGAGGAGGAGGAGGAGAAGGGGAGGAAAGAGGAGGAGTAGAAGAAGGGGAGGAGCAGGAGGAGGGGGAGGAGGAGTAGAAGGGGAGGAGGAGGAGGTGGAGGAGGAGGAGTAGGAGTAGAAGGGGAGGAGGAAGAGAAGAGAGGAGGAGGAGGAGAAGTAGGAGTAGAAGGGAGGAGGAAGAGAAGAGAGGAGGAGGAGGAAGAGGAGGAGGAGAAGTAGAGAGAGGGAGAGGAGAAGGAGAGGAGGAGGAGTGGAAGAGGTGGTGGAAGAGCAAGAGAAGTAGGAAGAGAAGAGAGAAGAAAGAGAGAGGAGAAGAGAGGGAGGAGGAGAGGAAAAGGAGAAGAAGGAGAAGAGAAGAAGTAGGAATAGAGGAAGGGGAGGAAAGAGGAGTAGAAGAAGGGGAGGAGAGAGGAGAAGGAGAGATGGAGGAGGATTGGAGGAGGAGGAGGTGGAAGAATAAAAGAAGATGAGGAGGGGGAATAGAAGGAAGAGAAGAAGGGGAGGAGGAGGAGGAGAAAGAGAAGGAGAGAGGAGAAGGAGAGATGGAGGAGGATTGGAGGAGGAGGTGGAAGAATAAAAGAAGATGAGGAGGGGGAATAGAAGGAAGAGAAGAAGGGGAGGAGGAGGAGGAGGAAGAGAAGGAGGTGGAAAAGTAAGAGAAGAGGAGGAGTAATAGAAGGAAGAGGAGGAGGAACATAAGGAGGAGGATGAAGAACAAGAGACGGAATAATGG
>NC_134785.1:75611655-75629155 GCF_046742065.1 Oratosquilla oratoria
AATAATTATGTCCCTCAGCGATGTCGGAACGTTTTCCAAAATGTTTCGTGTTTTTTGTTTTGTTTTTTTCATAAGGAAGAGACGAGGCCGATACAAAAGGGTTGTCCACCTTCACGAAGACCAATATATTCAATTGAAATCAGAGGATAAATGAAATAATGTTGTCTTTGTTGACTTTGAATACAACCTTCACAATGACACCAACTTCAGAATATTTTTTTTTCTTCTTTTTTCTTTTTTTCTTCTCTCCCAAAAGCTGTTTGGTGATTCCTTCACTCTTTCCTGAGTTTCTTCTTCGTCTGCTCGTCAAGAGTGGCTTCCTGAGCTTTTTCGAGCGTGATGAGGTCAACCTCTGTATTGGTCGAGGTGATCCTCAGGAAGGAGTTGGCCACGTCGACGGCGATGCCCTCCCGGTAGATGAGGTCCATACCGAGCCAAACATCCATGTCGGACTCCATCACGTCGAAGTTGGTGACTAAGGTCTCGCCACCCATCTCGAGGGTGGCCTTGTGGATGCAACCGAGGACGTGGTCGCCCCCGGGACCTGACACGCTGTAAGCGAACCTCGAGTCAACTTGGTCCTCGAGGCCTAGGCGCCGCACGAAGTCGGTGGACAGAGTGCACAGGACGCAACCCGTGTCTACGAAGCCAATGGCCTCGGTACCGTTCACGCGGCAACGGAAGTGCAACATCGATGGAACGCCGAACTCGACCCATTTCACATGGGCTTCCAACTTCGAGTTGGCACTCACGCGGCACTCAGCCAGCGTCTTGTTGTCCTCCTCAAGGAAGTCCTTCTTGAGTTTGAGCTGGACTTCCTTGACCGCGCCGATGCTGATGCCGTAAGTGGAGAACCTTTTCTTGTAAGTCTCCTTATTGAGGATCCTTAGGCATTCAGCTTTGAGTTCGGCGATCTTGGCTCTTGGCGAAATCTTCAAGGTGAACTTGAAGCGTTTCTCCCGAACAACGACAATCAAAGAGATTTCGCTTTGTCGGACTCTTTTCTTGCTCTTCATCTGAATGACAACCCTGTCAGACTCTTCCAAAACAGGCAAGACCCTGACACATTCTTCCACGAAGCTGAAATCGAAGGAAATATAAAACCAAAGTTCTGTTACCCTAAGAATTCCTTCTACCTATGACGTCCCTTTTTTCAGGCATAGTTGTGTATGTGTGTGTGTGTATGTGTGTGTGTGTGTGTGAATGCGTGCGCCGCTGTATCCGTGTATATACATATGAACATAAGAACATAATAATGAAAGAGACTGCAAGAGACCACAAGGCCTACAATAGTCAGTTACATGTCCATTACCACCTCGTTTTGGTCTGGGACATTTCTGCTCCACATTCTTTGTCATTGTCATCTTATGTAAGATTTCACTGATAAGGAAATAGGAAGAAGGTCAAAGGTTTCAAACGTGAGAAATGAAAATTTCTTAAAGAAGCCTCAACGAGGTGGACTACTTCGGAGGGGACACAATCGAACGTAACCTCATCATGACGATGACGCTCTTAATTTATTTTATTCAGGCTAAAGACAGACAATTTAATATAACTAAGGCCTTTAACTCCGGCCTCTAAGGATCGTTTCACACGTATTGACTATTCGCCGTGCGCCCACCACTACGCGACGTCGTGCTCACAAATAACCATGGGTGTCTATGAATGTTATCATACGTGGTCTTGGTCGTGGTCGTGGTCTTGGTTGTGACGTGTGAAAACGTCACCATGGTTGTTTAAGAGCCCGACGTCGTGTCGTGGACGGCGCACGGCGAAAAGGGGATACATGTGAAACAAGCCTTAGGGGTCGCGGTCGGTAAAGCCCACCCTCAGGCTGGGGACCGCCAACCTCATCTGCTTAAAATCGCGTCTTCAAACAGAAAAAATATATAAAGATCGAGGACTGATCCCAAGCCACCGTGACGGCACACCAGGTTAGCATACTACTTACTTTTGCTACTTGGTTTGAGTAGAAACGACTTCGGTTACAATATTCTAGACTAAGAACACCTCAACAATGTGTCTAACAATCGTATTTTAGGTTTGACTTCTCCTACTTTGTCATTCAGCTTCTCACTATATGACGCAAGAATAATTTGACTTTGGGAAACTCGAAAAACAAATATCGTAACTAAAGTCGTTTCTATTCAAACCAAGAAAGAAAAGCAAATAGCATGCTAGCCAGAAATGCCTAGAATGCCGTCACCTTAACTCCTTTCCTAGCATTCGAGACCATGGACAAGGCAGTCCATGACGAAAAAACCTCGATTTCATCATATAAAACACAAACTCGAGGAGACATCGGATGCCATGTAGTCCAGTACAATTTGCCCTGTTTACACTAGCGGTTCGAAACCGCAGCGGTACCGCATAGTAAAGGAAAAACTACGCTGTTGTGTATGAACGCTTCCATTGACTTACATTGTAATTGAACTACCGCGGTTCAAACCACCAGTGTGAACAAGGCATTATAAGACTAAGGAAGGTCTTTTTTTTTTTTTTTTTTCTATTACGCATTAGCGTCATACAGTGGGGGGAGGTTTTCATAATGAATGTAGGAAGGCAACTGGGATGCACATGCTTACACACGTACACATACACTTATATACACATACAAATACATGAGTTGCAGGTAACATATACGACACTGGGTATTGTACATTCATTCAAAAGGGAATAAGACTGAGATGTCACGCAGGGCATCAGGTATTATGAGAACCCACCAAAGCGGGGGTAACAGACAAGTATTTCATCTAATCTATTTTGTGATAGGAGATGACCACAGATTGCATCTAATGGTAGTCCCTGGGGTATTAGATGTTTTACAGTGGGGCACGCTAGGCAGTAGTGCTCGATGGTGTTGGCTAGTGGAGCGTGGCATAGGCGACATTCTGTGAATACAGGCTCGCCCTCCACCCCGGCGACCTGCCACGGTGGACGGTAGCCTAGCCGCAGTCGGGCTGAGACAACATTGTGGCGACGAACCATAAGTCCCTTGCGGCGGTACTTGTATTTGTGGCGGCATACGGATTCGTAGTGGGTGATGGTGACACTGAAGGGTCTCTCGGTGTCCCGTCGACGTTGCTCAGGCAGAAGTGCAGCGGAGCGGACCCTGTTGAGGTAACATAGCAGGGAGAGAGGTCGTCCATCACCACGACGGGGGAGTCGGCAGGCTTCTTTTGCTAGGCGGTCTACTTTGGTGTTATGGTGCAAACCTACATGAGATGGAATCCAAATAAATTTAATGCAGAGATTACGGATAGTTAGTAGGGATAGAAAGGAAAGGATTTGTTGTACAACAGAATGGTGAGTGGGATGAATAGCGGTGAGGGATTGCAGTGCAGGCTTAGAGTCACATATAATGACAGCATTAACTCCTCTTTGGCAAACGAGACTGATAGCATCTAAGATGGCGTATAGTTCACACAACGTGGAGCTGGAGTGATCTCTGAGTCGACGGCCGACCCAGCCCTCAGGAGGCGGCGGTAGGTCAGGTGAGTAGACTGCTCCTCCAGCTGCACCATCCGATTGTAGTGACCCGTCAGTGTAGAGGCGATGCGGAGCAGTGATGGAGGATGTTACCTGGGTAACATGTTCCAAGGCTAGCTGTAGTTGTAGAGGAGGTGGGTCACATTTTGCTGTAGGAGTGAAGCTAACCACAGGCGATGGTAGCGTCCACGGGGGAGGGCCTGGGGGTATGTCAGCTACTGGTACTTGTAAATCTAGGCTGCGAATGAAGGAGGAGATAGACTTTATAAGACGGCGACCCAGGGGGCATGAGGGAGGGGACGGGCGGAGCGGGGCTGAGAGAAGCTCTGACTAGTGCTGTGAAGTGCGGTGAGAGGTGGGGTGACATTAGAATAAATCCTCTCAACTAGGGATGGAAGCCGTAATTCCCGTTGCATGTTGACAATTCTGGTAGTCATTGGGCAACCGAGAATGATTCTCATGGCTTTATTCTGAAAAATCTCCAGTGGCTCTAAAGCATATCGAGGAAGTTGAATTAAGGCAGGGGAGAGGTAATCAACAACAGAGCGTATAAAAGTAATATAGACAGTTCTGGCCACGGGGATGGAGATACCGGAAGAGTTGTTGGTGAGCCACTGGAGAGGCCGGAGCCGACGTTGGAGACGATCTAGCAATTCACGAATTACGGTATGGGATTGACGCCGGGCAGAAAGAGTTTCCGAGATTCGTACTGGTGCACCAAGGTAGCAGTACTGGGAGCTTAGTGGGATGATGCAGTCTCCAATCATGAACTCTGGCAGCGTGGCAGGAGGGCGGTAGGAGAAAATTCTGCTCTTCTGTGGGGAAGCAACAAGGCCACAGTTAGCAGAAGCCTGGGAGAGAGAAGTAAGAAAGAGTTGTAGGTGTGTTGGGGAGGTAGAGTGAATACATAGATCATCTGCATAGCATGTAATTGTGACCTCAGGAATAGTGGACAAAGACGTGAGGAGACGATGCATAAGTATATTAAAGAGAAATGGACTTAGTACCCCTCCTTGAGGAGTGCCGAGATGAAAATCCCGTGAGGAGCTGTAGGCACCGCTAAAGAAGACACGGGAGGTCCGGTTACTGAGGTAGCCCTTAATCCATCGTAATAATTTACCCTTAATTCCAAAGTCAATTAATTGATCTAAAATAACGTCTCGGTTTGCTATATCAAATGCACTTTTTTAGATCTATAAATGCCACAACACTGTCACGGGAGAGGCGAGAATACAAGTCGACGAGGCAGTGATGGGTGCTGCGTTGGGGTAGAAAGCCGAAGAGACGTGGAGAAAGGCGATCTTGTAGTTGGTACATCAGTCGGGTGAGCAAGATTCTTTCCATTACTTTGCAGAAGCAGGATGTAAGGGAGATGGGCCTGAAATTTGCTGTACCGGGCTTGGGTATGGGGATTATTGTACTCGTGGTCCAGGCATGTGGGATATATCCATCTCGTAGACACATATTGTAGAGGCGAAGGAGGGGGTTACCGGGTATACGGTGCAGTAAACGTAGCACATTGTAGGTAATACCATCATCCCCAGGGGACGTGGCTTTACCTCTCAAGAGAGCACGTCGTAGTTTATCTTCAGTGATTGGTATATTTTCTTCATCATCCTCTTGCAGAAGAGCATGTACTAGGCGGAGTCCACGAGCAAAAGCACCGTAGGAGAGGGCATCCTGGACGGGGGTAGGTAGGTTGGCAGGGTTGGACTGGTTTGACCACGTGTCGATGAGCTGTTCGGCAAATACGGTGGGGGAATGATGACGGGCAGTAGCAGGAGTCTTCTTAATTACCCTGCGAATAAGGTGCCACATGGAGGCTACACTAGTTTGGTGATTAATTCTGTCCGTGAATCTCTTCCAGGAGTCAGTACTTATACATTCTAGGAGGGTTGTCAAATCGTCTCTGGATTGCTGGTAACGATGAAGTAGTTCAGGAGATGGGTTAGTTTGGAACATGAGTCCAACGCGCTCCGCTTCTTTCTGTGCGTCCTGAAGTCGGGTGTCTAGGTACCACGAGTGAGGAGGAGGGCGACGTTTGGATGGTGGGGGTCGTGATACGTAAAGCCTGTAAAAGTCGTGGGTGGCGGAGACAAGGCTGGTGTATAACTGGTCGGGGTAGCAACAGTCTAAGGTAGGTAGTATGCAGGTCATGTATGAAATGTACGTCGGGCAGTATTTGGGGGGTATGGTGAGGCGTAGGCGTGTGATAGGGGGTGTAGGTATCGTAGGAAGAGAATAGTGGAAGAGAAGAGCAATATGGTCTGAGAATAATGCAGGTACTGAGGAGCACTGGATACGGGATGATACCAAGCCAGAGGTGAGGACGTGGTCCAGGGTGCCTCCCCGGGAGTGTATGGCGCCACCTGTGTCCCAGCGGGTCAGATGATGTTGTCGGATGAAGGATAGTAGGTGAACACCAGGGCGGTTAGTGGTGCCAGAACGATCTCCCAATGCAGGATGTCGAGCATTGAAATCCCCTGGATATATTATACCTTTCATCGTAGGTGGTGGAAGAGTGGTTGGACGAAGACGTGCGGGAGCAGAGTAGATATTGCAGAGCTGTAGGATTCCGCCCCCAATTTCTATCTCGAAGAGTTGGAATGTTACGTCAGGGTCTGTAGAGGAGCGCAGAAGACGGTGTATCAGTGTATTGTGTATGTATGTTAGAAGACCGTTTCGTATCGTATGAATATAGGGGATATATCCGGGAAGGGAGGGTGCCTGTGGTGCAGTGTTGGGCCGGTTTGGAAACGCCTCCTGGAGAAAAATGACACAAGGGTGATGTGTCTGTACATATGCCTTCAATTGTGTGTACTTTTTGTGGTTGGTGATACCATTGATGTTCCATGAAAGGTGGTCTAGGTGAATGTTAGTTACGAACGTTGCGTTTGCTAGTAGGAGACCGGAGTGTGGAGGTGGATGGACGATTCGAGGAAGACTGGCTAGTACTGGGTTGTAACTTACAGAGTTTGTCGAGACGAGTTGCAATGGATTCCATTCTCTCGGCAAGCATGGAGATGGAGGAGACGAGGGTTTGTTGGGATTCCGCCAGTGTGGAGAGTCTGGTGTCAGTAGTAGTTTGGGCCGAGACAAGGCTGTCAATCCTGGTGTCAATGGAGGCGAAGCGGTCCTCGAGTGCTGCACATCGCGCCTGAAGGGCTGCAACGGCCTTACGGAGGGCAGCGTCTTGCTGAGGGGGGGGGGGAGCAGAGAGGACAGTCCGGGCGGGAGGAGGTGGTGGGGCTGAGGTGGGGCCATTGGTCTGGGTCTTGCGCCGAGTACAGCCGTGCCAGACGTTGACACCTGGCTGTAGACATCGGGGGCACTTCCATTGTGATGGGTTCGGCTGTGGTGGAGGTTCAGAGGTGGAAGTAGTCGCAGATGGGGGCGGGGGCGCACTTCGGACGGGACATTCTCTGGATTCATGGGCGGCGGCACACCAGGCACACTTAGGGGAGGCGGAGCAGTACCTGGAAATGTGACCGATACCCCAACACCTGAAGCACCAGGGTCGGTCGTCACGGAGTCTTTGGACTTGACACGGGGGGAGGAGAGGGAGGAAGTCAAAGGTAATGGTGTCGGGGGGTGTCTCGGGGAGGCTCCACACAATAACAATGCGGTTGATGGGGGTACCGTTCTGCATGAAGCGCCTGGCTGAGTGTACTCCTGGGAGCTGTAGGGCAAGCTTGTGATCCACGTCAACGGGATAGCGAGTGAGCAGGTATTGGGGGTACTTACGAGGTCTTTCGGGGGAGTCTTGAGGGAGAAGAGGCAGTGACATAAATTCATTTGTAGTAACTCGGTCCAGGATGTCTGTGCGTTGTCTTGATATGTAGATGAATCGAGAGGTGAGTGCAGCCATCTTAACCTCGGCCGTATCCCGTTGCTGGTGTAATGTCTTGGTGATTGTTGACAGCCTGCGTTGTTTAACTTCTGTGGTTGGGTTCCCGCTAACGGCCAACTTAATATACTTGTCTCGGGGAGCAATTGCTGGACGGGCGGGTGTGGGTCGGGTGGGGGCAACGGGAGTAGCACTGTGATTAGGCAGGGTAGGGCGAATAGGAGCCTTATTACACTCACTTGAGGTTCCCTTGATCGTCTTGGCAGCAGGCGGTTGACATTCTCCTGCGGCGAAGGTAGAGGTGTCGTCGGCCGCCGTTTGGTACTGGGGAGCGATGTAGACTGGTGGGTATCATGCTGGGTGGTTGTTGGAGGGTGATGGGGAGTGGAGGTAGGACGAGGCAGGTCGGGCCAGTGGTTAACACTAATGTCGTCATCAGTGTCGGATATCATTAAGTCCTGCTCTAAGCTGGACGCCGCTTCCGACCCCGATTATTCCATCGAGGAAGGGAGGGCCTTGATAGGAAAGTAGGCTGATTAATAGCGCGCAGTAGTTTTTAGCACTGTAACACAACTTGAGACAGCCGGTACGAGTCGTTAACGACGAGCACTGGATTCAAGTAGTTGACGGCGATAGTTTCGCACCTTCAGGTGTAGGTCCGTTCTCGACTAGAGCCAAGCACGGAATGTAAGGAAGGTCTGGCGCTGAGATTTCATCAGTGTCGATGTGATCAAAGGAAGAAGCCAAATGAGTAGGTTCGAGTTCGATGAGAGACTCCGGCCGACTTCGAAGAGGAAGTTCCTTTTAAGTCAATCTGACCTCCGTATACTTAACCTCGTGGGAGTGTAGTCACTTAGGAATTGAGTTAAGTTGACTGAGTAACTAGTGACGGTCACTAGTTGCCTAGTGTGAAAGTCTCGGGCAACTGCAAGCAACCAGTGACTGTCACCGAGTTGTGGAATCCTTTCTCATCATCTCTTTAGTCGAAAGAATGGCATCAATGGAGGAGGTGCTTCTGTTGGCTTTGCTGGTCAAGAAAAAAGAGACGGTAGGTGACAGCAACTGCCAGTGACGCCCACTTGTTACCGGAACGGGAAACAGCCATAGCCTGTTGCGCAAGCGGGCAACCGTAGTGACGTAGTGTGAAAGGCTCGATTTAAAATAATGGTAGGCAACTATTAGTACTAGTAGTGACTGTCACTAGTTACCTAGTGTGAAAGGGGCCTTACTGTTGATGGACGATTAGATAATAAGGATAATTATTCCCTCGAGTTTCACGAATTAGAAAACCCGAAACCTCACAGTAGGTGGCAACGATCATCATCACGCCTCCACTCATCTCGATCCTCGTAAATTTCTTATTTATTTACTTCTTCCAACGTTAAATTTCTTCCTTCCAAGTTCTTTTTCACATACTCCATCCACCTTTTCCTGGGGCTTCCAACCGGCCTCCTTCCTCTAGGCTGCCGTTCCAAATACTTCCTTGGACATATACATTTCTCCATTCTCTTCATATGACCAAACCATCTCAAGTTGTTTCTTTCTATGATTCCAACAATCGGCTCAACTTAGGTGCTCCCTTATTTTCTCGTTTTCAATCCTGTCTCTTCTGGTGATCCCCATAATTATTCTCAATACCCTCATTTCTGGTCTTAGTTTGGTCGTGCACATTATCGTTTTACATTTCAGTAACACATTCTTATCTTTGAGCAGAGGGTACAGGATGTTTACATTCCCATTAAACTTTTGAATTCGTCTAGTAATCTCGCTCTCCTGGATGATATCCTGCTTAAACAAATCTAATAAATAATTAAAGTCGTTCATCTGATTTAGCTAATTTTCATTTATACTGATGTTACATTCTTCTCTATTTCTCCCTACACACTTCGCCTCAGTTTTCTTCACATTTATCTTCAATCCTTTCCTTCTTGCTTCTTCTTGCCATCTATTTATAGCATCCTGTAACTGAATTTGATTTTCCGTTATTATTGCTACATCATCCGCATATGTCATCGTTATTTCGATATCCTCATCAGTACAAGTTTCCCTCATGCACTTATCCATGAATATTATAAACAGCAATGGGGACAAAATTCCTCCTTACCTCACTCCTGTGTCACCACAAACCATCTACTTTCAATTTTTTTTTTTCACCCTGGTCTTACTATTTCCATACAAAATCTTCACCACTTTATTAATTTTGGTGGTACACTGTAATACTGATGTCCTGTTACTTCCCATAATTTCCTTCTGTCTATTCTGTCAAAAGCCTTTTCTAAATCTATGAATGCCAAGTATGTATTTTTATTCCTCTCCCATCGTTTTTCTAAAATGATTTTCAATGTGAACACTAAATCTGTTGTCCCTCTCCCTGGTCTAAATCCATGTTGCCAGTTTCCCAGTTTCCCTTTAGTGATGTTTCTCAGTCTTCTTTCCAATATTCTCTCGTATAATTTACCCGTATGTGATAAAAGTGAAATCCCTCTGTAATTTCCGCAGTTTAGTTTATCCCCTTTCTTGAAAACAGGACAGACTATAGCAGTTTCCCAGTCCTCCGGAACTTTTTTCAGATCTCCATTCTTTATTATAGATCTTTCTTAACCATTCTACTAACTCTGATCCCCTTGACTGATGGCATTGCCTTCACATCAACAAACAAGTTCTTGTTGTTTGTTACAAACAAATCTATCATTGACGAATCTGTGTATCGTTGCTCGGTCTCATTCCATCTATACCACGTCCATTTTTTACTCAACCCGTGAAGATAATACGTATTCATTATCGAAAGCATATTACTCGCACAGAAATCTATCACTCTCATACCCTCTGCATTCCTGTTTCCAACACTAAACGCCTCCAAAACATTCTCTATACCTTCTCTCTCTACTCCTACGTGCCCGTTCCAATCTCCTGGAATGATGACATTACTTCTGTATTTCACAGTATCGTACGTTTCCTGTAGCTTGGCGTAAAACTGTTCCTTCTCTTCCATGGTTCTTCCTTGCTGAGGGGTATATACCTTGATGAAACTAATTCATTCCGGTTCCATGCCTAATGACACATTCGTTATTCTTTTATTTTTGTATATTGTGTGATTTACTCTCTCCCCCAAAGATGGATTCAACACAAAGCCAACTCCATGTCTTCCTTCTTCGTTTCCTTTAAAGATGTATATATCGTCTTCGTGAATTCTCCTCTGAACTTCATTTTTGTTCACGTTTCACTCACTCCTAATACGTCTAATTTCCTTTCCTTCATCATGAACACAATCCCCTCCTCCTTGTCCTTCATTGTTGACAAGTAAATGGTCGTAACTCTTAAGTTTTTGTTCCGTAATCCTGTCCCATAGGGTCGCCGGTTTGTCATTGTGTTTGTCGTCCGATTCTGAGCCTTGATTTGCGTTTCTTGAGCGATAATTTATCCACCAGTATATATATATATATATATATATATATATATATATATATATATATATATATATATATATATATATATATATATATATATACTCTATTTTCTATGTCACCAACTGAAAGTGGTGGGGTAAGAGAAGCTGTCGCCGGTTGTCAGTTCTACATCAGAGGAGCTGTATACCAGTGTTACTAACACCAACTTGTTTTATTCAGCTGAGGGGAGGCGACCCCTTGTTTAGTGAATTGGAATCTCTTGCCTAAGCCCTAAGATATGGTGATATTGGTGACCCTTTTCTGATTGGGACCTGAAGATGCCCCTCAGCGATGTCGGAACCTTTTCCAAGATGTTTTGTGTTTCTTTCCATAAGTCAGAGACGAGGTTGATACAAGAGGGTTGTCCACCTTCACGAAGACCAATATTTTCAATTAAAATCAGAGGATGAATGAAATGTTGCCTTTGCTGACTTCGAAAACAACCTTCATAATGGCACCAACTTCGAAATAAGTAATTTTTTTTTCTTTGATTGTATATTTTTTCTTCTCTCCCATGCGATATTTGTTCATTCCTTCACTCCTTCCTAAGTTTCTTCTTCGGCTGCTCGTCGAGAGTGGCTTCTTGAGCCTACTCGAGCGTGAGGAGATGAACCTCGGTGTTGGTCGAGGTGATCCTCAGGACGGCGTTGGCGACGTCGACGGCGATGCCCTCCCGGTAGATGAGGTCCATGCCGAGCCACACGTCCTTGTCAGACTCCATCATGTCGAAGTTGGTGACGAAGGTCTCACCACCCATCTCGAGGGTGGCCTTGTGGATGCAACCGAGGACGCGGTCACCCCCGGGGCCTGACTCGCCGTATGCAAACTTCGAGTCAACCTGGTCCTCGAGGCCCAGGCGCCGCACGAAGTCGGTGGACAGAGTGCACAGAGCACAACCCGTGTCCACGAAACCAACGGCTTCGGTGCCGTTTACGCGGCAACGGAAATGCAACATCGAAGGGACGCCGAACTCGACCCATTTCACTTGGGCCTCCAACTTTGAGTTGGCACTCACGCGGCACTCAGCCAGCGTCTTGTTGCCCTCCTCAAGGAAGTCCTTCTTGAGTTTGAGCTGGACTTCCTTGACCGCGCCGATGCTGATGCCGTAAGTGGAGAACCTCTTCTTGTAAGTCTCCTTATTGAGGATCCTTAGGCATTCAGCTATTTATATTTATATATATATATATATATATATATATATATATATATATATATATATATATATATATATATATATATATAAGTAAAACCGATTAACCGGGACGGACCTCGGTCGTTTGATCAAAATCCCAGGAAGAGCACTTGACATCCTCCTCCTTCACCTCCTCCTCCTCCTCCCCCTCACGGAAGACTGGCGCCGAAGGCATCTGCGCCCTTCCTTTATCAGACCCTCCGTGCATGAATGACTCCTACGGTCTTTGGCCAAACAAGGACCCGACATGGAGAAGGGTGGGGTGGAGGAGACGGGGGGAGGGGAGGGGACCAGATGCCGGCAGGATTTTTTTTTTTTTGGGGGGGGGTGTCAACGGTCAAGGTCGAAACCTTGGGTCATTGGTCAATCTGTGTAGGTTTTTATGAAAGCGTGTCCAACCACCATTTTCATTTTTATTCCAATTTATTTATTTGGTATTCGTTTTGCTATTTATTCATTCTTTGTTTTTGAGAGGGGGGTGATTCGAAAGTGTAGTAGGTCACCTTAGCCCAATGTGTTCGAACTTTTATACATATTATTTTATTTTATTACTTTATCGTATTATTTAATTTTTTCTAATGTTTTATTTCTATATTTTCATTTTGTTATTATTATTATTATTGTCATTATCATTAATATTCTTATTATTATTATTGTTATTATTATTATTATTATTATTATTATTATTAATATTATTTATTATTATCATCAATATTATTATTATTATTATTATTATTATTGTTTTTAATTTTTACTTTTATTATATTATTATTGTCATTATTATTATTTATTTGTTTTATTTATTTATTTCTATTTATTCTTTTTTTTATCTAATTATTATTTATTTATTCTTTTTTTTTTTTTGCGAGGGTTACAGTAAAGGTTTCCCATGTGCTTAGATGATGAGGTGGGATCGAACTCGAGTCAATGCCACTCGAATAGGGATCGAAACCGGTACGCAAGTAGTTCATATAATTTGATAATAATAATGATAATAATAATAATAATAATGATAATAATGATGATAATAAATAATAATATTAATAATAATGATAATAATAATGATAATAATAATAGTAATAATAATGATAATAATGATGATGATGATGATGACAATAATAATAATAATAATAAAACTGTTGTAGGAAAATTGTCTTTAAATGCAAATGAATTCACTCACCCAGTCTTGAACACCTGTGAGAACAGAACACAATGAAATGAAAACAAAGACTAAATGAATAAAAGATTAGGCAAATTAATTTTAATAAAGTCCATATGTTTAGTTTCCACTTGATATCGTGCTATTTAGTTCTCATTTAGTTAACTGATTGCCTCGCTCATGGACGTTCATTTAACTTAGTTTTTAAACCCTTTATAGTTAACATTGTTTTAAACACTTCGTTTGGCCTCACACGATGAGGAACATTTTAATCAAACTTGGCACATTTCTGTTATTATGGGTTTCGTTATTATTATTGAAGCAATTGTTATTGTTATTTTTATCAATATTTATCATTTCATTACCATAATTTTAATCATTACTATTTAGTTGTTATCATTTCCATTATTACCATTTTTATCAATATTATTGTTATTGACGTTATTATTTTCTCTTATTTTATTTTTATTATTCTATCTTATTATTTTACTTTTTTATTTAATTTTATTTAATTTATTTAGTTACTATTTTTTATTTACCTTTATTGATCTATATATTTATTTACTTGTGGAATGATAGCATCGCAATTTTGTAAGGGACCAAGGATTCATGTGTTTGGGCAATATAGAATGTTAGAAGATCATAGGTATGGTGTTCTCAGAGGAAATTACACCAAGAGACGCCTACGTGTGACACCCACCACGGACAGACTAAGCGACAATCACTGGATCCTAATCATGTAATGGTGTGGTACGTTGTAGCATCGTACAATTATGTTATGTATTATACAATACTTACTATTTGCTCAATTAGGAATTGTATATTTTCCCAATTCCATAATTGATTCCCATAGGTTTTACTGGACATTAATTTCATTATTGATTGTATTATATATTTATTTTAAACAGTGTAACTTTCTATACGAGTCTGTAGGGAGAACCAAGCGAGCTCCTGTATGTTTGGTTCCTGTATATTAGTTGTAACTCAGCATCCGAAGTGTACGCATGCATTTGTCTACTGTAGTGCTTTATCGAATTGTGATTTAATAGTATTAAATAAATTAATACACTAATTTATATTGTTAATAAGCTTTTGTTTAGCCACCCTACTACAACCATAAGGAACGTACAGACCAATAACTATATGCGTAAATAAATAGATAGATAAATACATAAATAAAAAATAAAAAACGAAAAAGACAAAAAAATAATCAACAGAACGATCGCATTAACAAGTTTCGTCGTCGATTTCACAATGTTTCGGTCATGGCTGTTATGTACAGTATACCCCCGAACGAAATTTTTTGGAAAGTGGTGACAACACTTAATGGGGTGACTGTGTATACATCAGCGCGGCGTGATGCTCTCACGCCCTTGTGAGGGAGCGTCGGTCCGCATCAATGGGGACCAGATATCCGGGAGGACTTGTGACACCGCTTATGTAAATGCGGGTTCACGGCTTGGCGCCCACGGGTCGCCCATAAATGCCTTTAATCCCCTAAAGAGCAACCCCCCACGCCAACCCAACTCCAGTACCCCCCACACCCGACTTCAACGACCCCCCCCCCCCGACGCAACCAAAGTTAAAATAGATAAAAAAAAATTCTTAGGACCACAAGACAACACTGTCATGGTTTGGAACGACTTACTGAAGCACTGTACAGTTCTTTCTATATAATCTAATGTGTATGCATGCATCAGCATGTTCAATAATCTGAAAAAGGGAGGCAGAGAGAGAGAAAGAGAAGAGAGAAATAGGAAGGCAGAGAAAGAGAGGCAGAGAGAGAGAGGCAGGCAGACAGACAGAGAGAGAAAGAGAGAGGCAGGCAGAGAGAGCATTAGTATTTCATCAGTAAGAATTAGTGTTATCCTTGGGGACAATGCCCCACCGAAGAACTGGAGTCATAGAGAGATTTATAGAAAGACTGAGAGATAGAGAAAGGGAGAGACTGAGAGAGAGAAAGAGAAGAGACTATGTTGGTTGAGATTTGGTACTTTGTCTTTATTTGGTCCTGTCCTGACATTCTTCCCTCGAGTCTTGGATACCCAAATCGCAACTCTCTCACACTCCATCTCTCTCTCTCTCTACCTTTTTCTCTCTCTCCCTCTCCCCTTTCTCTCCTCTCTCTCTCTCTCTCTCTCTCTCTCTCTCTCTCTCTCTCTCTCTCTCTCTCTCTCTCTCTCTCTCTCTCTTTCTCTTTTTCTATCCCTCTCTATCCATTTCTTTCTCCCTCTCTCTATCCATCCATCTCTCTCTCTCTCTCTCTCTCTCTCTCTCTCTCTCTCTCTCTCTCTTTTTCTACCTCTCTCTCTCTCTCTCTCTCTCTCTCTCTCTCTCTCTCTCTCTCTCTCTCTCTCTCTCTCTCTCTCTTTCTCTCCTTATCTCTCTCTCCCCCTCTCCCTCTCTCTCTCTCCATTTCCTATTTATGACCTCGTTATGGACCAAAGGGTCTCCTGTCGGCATGCTTTGCCACTATACATAGATGCATACATACATACTGAATCCCCTTTTCGCCCATGTAAGTGGGGTAGCCTTTCCCATTGTAACCCATCATTAGATAAATGGAGGGCAGGAGGGAGGAGAAGCGGAGGGAAAGAAGGGACGCGGAGACGCTTCCACGAGAGGAGCTTCTGCCTTGAGGCCAGGCAGTGTTTAGAGAGTCTTCGGAGGATCAGACTCCTTCGTCACTGCCGAACCTGAAGAACCTCCTCCCCCCTCTCCCCCTTACCCTCCTCCCCCTCCCTCCTCCCCCCTCCCTCCTCCCCCCTCCCTCCTCCCTCCTCCCTCTCTCTACTTCTTCTCTCACACTTCTACCTCTCCTTCCTTCCTCTCTCTGTTTCCTCCCTCCCACTCCCTCATCCATTCTCCCCTCCCCCTCTCCTTCTTTTCCACCTCTATCCCCTATTCCCTCCGCCCCGGTCTCCCTCTTCCCCCTCCTCCCTCTTCCTCCCTTCCCCCCTCTCCGCTTCCTCACACCCAATCCCTCACCCACATTCCCCCTTTCTCCCTTCCTCCTCTCTCCCCCTACTCCCTCCCCTCTTCTCCTTCCTACTCCCCCCTACCCCCTCTCCCCCCTCTCCCCGGCAACAAGAGAAAAGAAGGTCTCCACGGTGCGATGGTCACAACAAAGATATTCTTGTCTTCGGAGGCCTTCCTTGGCTCCGCGGCTCATCTCTTCGAGTCGACGGCGTTCTTGGAGTCGACCCACCCGCAACACGAACCGGATTTTTTTTTCTTTTTTTTTTTTTTTTTTTTTTTTTTTTTTTGTCTTTGAATTCTTTTTATCTTATCTTCATTGTTTTTATGCGTTTTGCGGGATCTTTTAGCTCTTTATTTCGATTCGTCTTGGGTAGTAATTGATACTATTTTATCTATTGAGGCAATTGAATCCCTACAGGATTACGGGGTAATTACTATGATAGATTATGTGGGATTTTCTATCCATCTCTACTTCCTCTCTCTCTCTCTCTCTTCTTTCCTCTGTTCCGTTTACTCTCTTTTCTCCTTTCATTCCCTCTCTCCCCTCTCCTTTCTCCTCTTTCTCCTTTCCCACCCACCCTCTCTTTTTTCCTCTCTCCCTCCTTCTCTCTTTCCCTCTCTCTCCCCCTCTCTCTCCTTCCCTTTCTCCCTCTCTCTCTCCCTCCCTTTCTCTCACTCTCTCCCTTCCCCCCTCCCTCTCTCCCTCTCTCTCATTCCCTCCCTCACTCCCAACTTTCTCTCTCTCTCTCTCTCTCTCTCTCTCTCTCTCTCTCTCTCTCTCTCTCTCTCTCTCTATCTCTCTCTCTCTCTCTCTCTCTCCATCTCTCTTTCCCCTTTCTCTTTCCCCTCTCTCTTTCTCTTCATCTCTCTCCGTCTCCCTCCCCCCTGTATAGCTGTCCTCGTTTACGGCTTGTAAATTGCCAGGCGACCTCTAATCACTTGGAATTACAGCACTCGGGGCGTTTGCTCTGAGCTTCCCTAACACGTCGGGTTGCGGTTGTTTGCTTGTACCGGCCCTGCGTGACCAGAAGGCTTTAGGACCGAAGGTCCACACACGTGTTTACACACACGCACAGAAACAGACACGGAAATGTGCACATGGATGTATGTGTGCACATGTATGGCCACACATACACATATACAAATGAAACCCGCACACACACACATACATACATACACAAAACGTACACACACATTCACTCACGCACACACACACATACACACACACACACACACACACTATGTGTATACTCGTATATGTACACATGTAGATATATGCGTGTGTGTCTGTATATAAATGTATGTATGTATGTATGTGGATATGTGTTAATCTGCATATATATTCACATGAGGTTTACCAAGTGGGGAGAGCTTGTTATAGGGAGAGA
>NC_134785.1:75634155-75644155 GCF_046742065.1 Oratosquilla oratoria
CGACCGCGAAGGTCTGGCGTCGCGCTACAATACAGAGGTCAGAATGTCTGAATCGTCCGGATCTTAATATCTGAATGTGACTGACTTGCCCGCTCGGGCCAGTGTGACGACCTGATTGGGATGACACATCCTAGCCTTCGAGCGTTGAGTCAGGTCAGACTGCCACACGACTCCTTTATGCATCAATTTCCACTTACAAGCATATTTGTGGGGTACATGTACACCACAGCTTCGACTTGAGCGACAGCGAGAGGTTAGGAAAAGTTGGTGAGCTTGGGAGATCCGCGACGACGTTGGAGTACCTTTTCGTAGCATATGTGTGCGTGCGCGCGTGTGCACGCTAGGCATCGACGGGAGATGATAACAGGGAGATGATAACAAATCGCCATATATGATTTAACCTGGAAACGTAAGAACATAAGAATGGAGGAGATTGCATGAGACCATAAGGCCTACACTAGGAAGTTCCATCCCCCTTATCACCTGTCATGCCTATCCATAAAGTTATGTAACCCTCTCTTAGAGTAACCAATAGTTTCAGTACTCACTACACTAAATCTCATTCGTTAACCCCTCCGTTGGTAAACCAGTACTTGCCTATTTCCTTCTTAAACTTGAACTTGCCCAATTTAAACCCATTAGTGCGAGTCCTGACCTGGTGTCTTAATATGATAACCTTGCCTGCTTCGCCCTTGTCAAAGCCTTTGACCTTTGACAGCAGCTAAGCGAAAGCCTGACCGTGGAAGGAATTGTTGATGAGACGGGAGAAGGGTTTGGACGGGGATGAAGTGACGGGGCCGGCGGCACGGAAATTGACGGAAGACGTAGACAGAACCGATGTGATCTTCTGTCTCATTTCGATCCTCGCTTTCGTCTTCTTCCTCTTCTTTCTTCGTTTCGTCGTATTCTTGCTCCTCCTCTTCCTCCTCCTCCTACTCCTGTTACACGTCCTCATCCTTCCTCTCTTACTTCTCCTTTCCCTCCTCCTCCTCCTCCACATCTTCCTTCTCACCTCCTCTTTCCTTAGCTCCTCCTCCTCCTCCTCCTACTCCTGTTACACGTCCTCATCCTTCCTCTCTTACTTCTCCTTTCCCTCCTCCTCCTCCTCCACATCTTCCTTCTCACCTCCTCTTTCCTTTTCTCCTCCTCCTCCTCCTCCTCCTCCTCCTCCTCCTCCTCCTCCTCCTTCCCCTACTCTTTCACCTTCTCCTCCTCTTCCCCCTTACGCCTTTCCCTCCTGCTGCTCCTCCTTGTTCTCATCTTCCTCTTCCTTCTTCCCCTACTCGTAGTCATCCTCCTCCTCTTTCCTATCCTCCTCCTTTACTTCCTCCTCCTTTCTCTCCTCTCCCTACTCCGTACTCTACCTTCCCCAATCTTCTCTCACTCCGATTCCTCCTCCTCCTCTTCTCTTCCCCTCTCTTCCTCCTCCCCCCCCCACAGCATTTGCATCTTCCGTTCCAACTTCCGCTTATCATTGTCTTCGTCGTCTCTTTCCTCGTTTGTTATTAACACATTTGTCCTCTTCTCTCCTCTTTTCTTCTCTCCTCTTTTCTTCTCTTCTCGGTCATATTAAACTTCCGGTGTCCTTTGTTTTGTCTTGTCTTGTCTCGTGCACTGCTTTCATTCTCTCCGTCTTTTATTTGTTCTTCTTTTCCATTTCTCTTTTCATTCGTTCATGTCGTGTGTGTTTGTGTGTGTGCGTGTATGTTTATGCGTATATACACACACACATATATATACATACATACATATATATATATATATATATATATATACAGTATATGTATATGTGTATGTATGTACAGTATATGTATGTATGTATATACAGTGTATGTTTTAGTTGAGACATCACGACGAATTGAGGAAGGTGGATTAATAAGATAAATTATTGAAAACCTCTTTGCCACTGCAAACCGTCTTATTTGAGTAACGGGATGGGTGTGTCAGGTGAGTCAGAGGAATATTCATAGATCGGACTAAACGAGCCATAAGCATCCGGGCGGGGACCATTTGACCCTCACTGGTCCAGCAGGTTTTTTTTTTTTTTTTTTTTTTTTTTTTTATATATATATTTAAGCTTCCCCTAAGCGTGGTAATACTCCGAACACCTTTCGCCCTGACTCCATCAACTCCATTTCCCCTCTCCCTCTCCCCTTCCCCCTCTTTCCCTCTCCCCCACCTTCCCCTCTCCCCCTCTCCCCCTCTCCCCCTCTCTCCTCTCCCCCATCTACTCTACACTAAACACAACAACTTTCCAGGACACATTTTTTTCTTGTTTTTTCTTTTTCTTCATCGACGATTCTACCTTACAGATGATTAACCACAGGCTCGTTTTTCCTACTCGTGGTTGCCTACTGCTTCTTGGCTTTTACAGACCCCCTAGCGCTCCCCCCTTCCCCCCTACTCCTGCAACCCCCCTCCCCCATGCCCACCCCCCCTCCCTCTTCCACCTCTACAATTATTTTCCCTCTCTCATCCACCTCTGTAGATATAGCTTCTACGCAACATCTTTTCCCCCGATTAATGGGTTTCCATATCCTCCAATTCTGGAATCCAGGGAACCGGCCTGAGTGTTTTTCCAGCCCTCGAGGTCCATTGGTTGGCCTCCCCCCTACCCTCGGCCCGTTTTCTTCCTACGTAATAACTTTTTTCCCTCCTCGGTACTCTGTGGGTCACTTAATTGGATCACCAGGTTCCCCTTCGCGCCTTCGTAATTGCTTCCTTGGACTGCAAGTCACTTAGTAAGTTTCATTAACCAACTACTTCTTTCCTCCCCCCACATACTCCCCCTCCCCCCTCATCACCCCCCCTCACTCCCAACATACTCCCACTTCACTACTCCACACACCCCCACATCCCTTACCACCACCATTCTGACTTTTCTTTCTCTTGTTTTCTCTCGTGTTTTTTTTTCTCCTCTCGTTCTCTTCGTTCGTCTTACGTCCTCTTGTCAAAATTTCCTTCTACTGCTCTCTAGGCCTCTCGTTTTTTATTTTTTGATCACGTGATCTCTTGCTCTTTATCTCTCTTCTCTCTCTCTCTCTCTCTCTCTCTATTTATTTATCTATCTATCTATCTATTTATCTATCTATCTGTCTATTAATCTATCTCTTTCACACACACACGCACTCTCTCATTGTATTATACATAACACCCGCACATGTCCTTTTACTCTGGTTTCTAAATGTCCACTGTGGGCACTTCTGTTCCATAATTCCTATCGTTCTACATTTGTATTTTATTTATCTTTTATTTATTTACTTATTTTCTGCGTGGCGCGCGCGAGTATTTTTAACTATTATCATTATTGGTTTATATAAATATATATATATATATATATATATATATATATATATATATATATTTGTGTGTGTGTGTGTGTGTGTGTGTGTGTGTGTGTGTGTGTGTGTGTGTGTGTGTGTGTGTGTATATGTTTTTTTCCAAATTGTTTTCTTTTCACCTTCTAGCCGCTCTTACCATAATCTCATGTCACAACATTCACTATCACCGTCACCATCTCCATCTCCAACAACTACACTGCTCACATCACTATCATCGTCACTATACCGATCATGATCGCCTTCTTCGTCATTCTTCGCCTCGAGGTATTTCGGAGGTCTTCGAGTTTCATTCTTCTCTTCTTTGGCTTCCGAATGATCTACCGACCAACCATCCCTCCCAAGAACCTCTCGCCCTCGTAAGTAGCCTCATCAACAATCCCCCAACTTCTCTCACGCCCTCCCTACCCCTCCCCATCGGCTCTAATTTTCGTACTCTGCAATTACATCGGTGGTCGTATCGATCTCGTTTTCTTCTGGGGAACCTCAACTTCGACTATGGGCTTCTGGAGGGCTCGTCTGCCGCAATGATCTGTCGGTCTTCGTCTTCCCCTTCCTCTCTGCATACCAGTTCCTGCTTTCTGAGGCCTTTTCTCTCTTTTTCTTCTTCTGCTCCTTCGTCGTCTGCTGCTCTCTTTTTTATTGTTCATTTGCTTTTGCTTTTATTATTCCTCTTCTTCTTTTTCTTCTTCCTCGTCTTCTTTCTCATCTTCTTTGTCTTTTTCGTCTTCTTCTCGTCCATCTTCTTTTTTTCTTCTTCCTCTTCTTCTTCTTCTTCTTCTTCTTTTCTTCTTCTTCTTCTTCTTCTTCTTCTTCTTCTTCTTCTTCTTCTCCTTCTGCTTTTTCTTCATATCCTCTTCCTTCTTTACCTCCTTCTTCTTCTTCATATTCTCTTCCTTCTTTTCCTCCTTCTTCTTCTTCATATCCTCTTCCTTCATTTCCTCCTTCTTCTTACCCTCCTCCTTCTTCTTGTCCTTATTGTCCTCGTTTTTTCCTCTCCCTCTTTTTTTTTGTCTTTCTTCTTGGCCCTCTTGTCCTCCTCCTCCACTCCCTGTTTCTTGTCCTTGTCCTCTTTGTCCTTCTTGGCCTTCTTGCCCCCTCCCCCTCTTCCTCCACCTCCTCATCCTCCACCTCCTCACGGTCTTTTTCATCCTTATGTCTCAGATTTCTTCAGCTTCATGTTGATATCGTCTTCCTCTTCATCTTGCTCCCATTCTTTCCTGTTCTGTTCCTCGATCCTCAATCTTGAGATTCTTCCTTCTTCCCATCCTTCCTCTGAACTCTTCTTGTACTCTCGCCAGTGTCATTTTATTTCTCTAATTTTTGCGGAAACGTCGATTTCCTTCTCTACGTGTCCATTTCCTCCTCACCGCGTCACCTAATTCCTACATTCTTCTCCCCCCCCCCTTCCCCCATATTACCACTTCCCACCTTTTCACATACCCTCCCAATTATCGGCTTCTACTTTGAAATCTATCGCCCCACCTTTTTTTTTTTTTAATTTGTTCTTCGTCTTTCCATTGTTTCTTGTGGTTCTTCACCCTCCATTGGTCTTCTCGACTTCTTCTCCCCTCACCGACAATCAAGACGTATAACGCTGTTCTGAATAAGAAAAGACGCAAAGCTGTTTCGCAAAAGAAGCTCCTGGAGTAATCGAATGCCAAGGAAGCATAATGGCTTACTGAGAGTGGAGAGCCGTCCAGAGGAAGAACAAAGGAAATGTTGTGTTAATATCAATACGAGTATATGCAAATGACTTTTTTAGGTCTCCAGACAAGTGGTGTAGGTTGTCCACGAACCTGGGTCTTCTTTGCAGGTAGTAAATGTTACTTTTCGTTTTAAAGAAGAACATGGACATACAAATACCTTAATCTCCCCTTATAAGGCTGGGGGGGGAGATGTGCTGAGTTAAAACATACTTTATGGGCTGACTATATAGGAAGAGAGAGAGAGAGAGAGAGAGAAAGAGGGGGAAAGAGAGCGAGAAGAGGGGGAAAGAGAGCGAGAGAGTGGAGAGAGAGAGAGAGAAAGAGAGAGAAAGAGAGAGAGAGTGGAGAGAGAGAGAGAGAGAGAGAGAGAGAGAGAGAGAGAGAGAGAGAGAGAGGGAAAGAGAGCGAGAAAGAGAGAGAGTGGAGAGAGAGAGAGCGAGAAAGAGAGAGAGAGAGGGGGGGGGAGAGGTAGTTTCTAGTCGCCTTGTCCGACACGCAGGGAACTCACTTGCAGTATTCCTATCTCTCATCACAGGATGATAGAGTCTTTAGATAGAAAAGGCATTGTGGATTTTATAGACAACAGGATACTCGCAGAGCAAAATTAGAAAATACGAAACTAATCACAAGATTATTATTTGTTTTTGTTTTGTTATAATTTTCTGTCTGATTTTCATTTATTATTAGTTATATGTCAATTTATTATTATTTACTATTTACCTGTTTGTTTATTATCTAAAACTATACCTATGCATTTATTTATGTATTCTATTTGTTATTTACATTATCATAGTTTTTATTTATTCTTTTATTATTAATATGATTTTTTTTTCGCATCCGACCTAGATATGGATCAAAAGGTCTCCTGTCGGCATGCTCCGCCTTTGTAATCCTTTGTAAAAGATATGTTTTAGGGTTTATTCTTTTATCGAATGTTGATCGTACGTTTCTTATTTATTTGTTTATTTATTATTATTATTTTAGTACTATTATCATCTTATTTATTTATTGTGAAATATCATTATTATTTTTATACGAGGAATAACTCGCTATAACAACACCGAAGAACGTAAAGAACGTAAATTCTACTACAGTGTGTAGCTTCATCGTGAATGTGAAATTCTTGCTAAAAGAAATCAGAACTGGAAACTAAATAGAGATTATTGAAAAAGAAAATGGGAAATAATATATATAGCGATATATATACAACGGCGAGCCACAAAACTGATTCCAAATATCAAAAATAAATCATACGAAAATCGACTAAAACATATGAATCTGTTTTCCCTAAAAAAGCGTAGACTCAGAGGTGACTTGATACAGGTCTTTAAGATTTTGAAGGGAATTGACATCAAAAGTGACAAAATTTTCACATTGAATGAGAATCAGACAAGAAACAATGGTCTCAAACTGTCCGGAAATAGATTCAATTTGGAAGTAGGTAGAAACAACTTTGCCAACCGTGTAGTTAATGAATGGAATAAACTTCCTGCACAGGTAGTGCAATGTAGTTCAGTTCGAAGCTTTAAGAATAATTTAGATAAACACCTAAGCAAGATGCTGTAATGATTATAATTTATTTTATATTATTTGTTTTTGTTTTGTTATCATTTGTCTGTCTGATTTTCATTTTATTATTAGTTATATGTCAATTTATTATTATTTACTATTTACCTGTTTGTTTATCATTTAACTATACCTATGCATTTATTTATGTATTTTATTTGTTATTTACATTATTATAGTTTTTATTTATTATTTTATTATTATTATGATTTTTTTCGCATCCGACCTAGATATGGACCAAAAGGTCTCCTGTCGGCATGCTCCGCCTTTGTAATATATATATATATATATATATATATATATATATATATATATATACATATGTATATATATATATATATATATACATATATATATATATATGCTAATAAGAACACGGGTACGTGTGTTCACTTATGCAAAGTAGACCACTTGGAAAAAGAAACTAACGAAGCAGAGCGCTTTCGTATATTACATCTTCAGTGCAACAAGATGTAATATACGAAAGCGCTCTGCTTCGTTAGTTTCTTTTTCCAAGTGGTCTACTTTGCATATATATATATATATATATATATATATATATATATGTGTGTGTGTGTGTATATATATACATATATATTTATATATATATATATATATATATATATATATATATATATAAATGTGTATATTTATATATATTCCCTCCAAAAGAGGCAGAGTATTAATGGAAATAGTATAGATGTGGTGAGAAGCCTACACCAGGAGGCGCTGAGTAGCTGCGACCGATGCCGTTACCTTTGCCCTATAATGTGCTTTAGGAACTGATAGGGCAGGTCACAGTCACTGCTAGGAATCGGAGAAGACTGTGGGATTCGAACCCACGGCTAAGCGAATACGAGATAAGTACGCTTACGATTACGTCACCGGTGGATGGACATGATTTTAAAATAAATCATGATAAAAGAGTTGTATTCAAACACACACACACACACACACACACACACACACACACACACACACACACACACACACACACACACACACACACACACTAATATACTAAAAGATATTTATAATGAGGGAGTGAACAAATACGTACCACAACAACAAAAAAGAAAGAACATACATAAAAAGCTGGTACAACAAAAAATGTAGTGAGGCTAAGGATGAAAGAGACGAAGTTTGGAAGAAATGGAAAAAAGATAAGAAAACAAGCAAATGGCTAATGTATATCAAACTGAGAAATGATTATGTAAAAATACGCAGAGATGAAAAGAGAAACTACGAAAAAAGATAGTAGAAAAATGCAAGGAAGAACCCAAACTATTTTACAGGTATGTAAATGGCAAACTGAAGAATAAACAAGAAATAGAAAAGCTGCGCCAAGGTAAATACGAATATACAGAAGAACTGGAAATGGCTGAAATTATGAACAACCACTTCAAATCAGTATTCACAATAGAAAACTCACCTAACTGTGAGGAAATAGAGAGAGAGATATCCCCCTCAATGAAAGAAATAATTGTAACACAGAAGGAAATCAGCGACCAAATCAAAACCCTTGACGTCAGAAAATCACATGGTCCAGACGGAATTGCAAATTGGATACTGAAAGAATGCATGGAGGAATTAACAGATAAAATATACAATATAATTAAATTCTCACTTCAAGAAGGAAAGGTGCCACAGGACTGGAAGAATGCAAACATTGTACCGATTTATAAGGGAGGAAACAAGGAAGATCCATCAAATTACAGACCGGTCTCCCTGACAAGCACAGTAGCAAAAATTTGTGAAAAGGTCATCAAAAATAGATGGGTTAAACATTTGGAAGAAAAAACTATACTGAATCCAAATCAATTTGGATTCAGACAAGGAAGATCATGTACAACAAACTTGATCTGCTTCTACTCGAGATTAATAGATATAATACAAGAGAGAGATGGTTGGGCAGACTGTGCCTTTCTGGACCTACAAAAGGCATTTGATAAGGTACCACACAAGAAACTAATAAGGAAAATAGAGTCAATAGGTGGCATCAGAGGAAAATTATTGGAATGGATGAAAGACTTCCTGACTGGAAAGAAAATGAGAGTAGTAATTAGAGATAAATTCTCAAATTGGGAATAAATGATAAGTGGTGTCCCACAAGGATCATTGCTGGCCCCGATTATATTTGCCATATACATAAATGACATGGATGAAGGAGTAGAGTGTTATATGAATTTCTTTGCGGACGACGCAAAAATACTAAAGAAAGTAAGAACGGAGGAGGATTACAACTCATTACAACAAGACTTGGACAAGATCTGGAAATGGACTCAAAAGTGGGAAGTGAAATTCAATATCAAGAAATGTAGTATAATGGAATTTGGAAAAAGTAAAAACAGAATATCGAGAGATAATAAAATTGGTGAAGAAGAGGTCAAAAAAGTAAACTCGGCAAGACCTTGAAGTGATGATCAGCAAAGACATGACAAAACATATTAATAAAATAGTCGGAGAAACCTACAATTTATTGAGGTCAATGAAATTAGCATTTGTCTATTTGGACGAGGAAATGATAAAAAAAAAAAAATAACTACACTAATAAGACCAAAACTCGAGTACGCAGCAACACTATGGACACCCAGTACCAAAAAGAATACAAAAAAAATAGAAAGAATACAAACAGCAACAACAAAACTCTTTCCAAAATGACATATGAACAAAGACTGTCCAAATTAGAATTACCAACTCTGGAACAAAGAAGGGAAAGAGGAGACCTACTAACTATCTATAGAATTATGAAAGGAATGGAAATCTTAGATAAGAATGATTTATTGAAATGGGACAATAGAAAAACAAGAGGACACGAAAAGAAACTCAAAAAAGATAATTACAGAAGAGATCTGAAAAAAATAGCTTCCCACACAGAGTGATAGATACTTGGAACAAATTAGACAAAGAAACAATGTGCGCAAACATTATTTAAGATTTTAAGAAAAAACTTGATGCTGAAAGATACAAAGACGGGTCATCACGAGCATAGCTCCCTTCCCGTATAATACAACTAGGTAAATACATATACATACACACACACACAAACACACACACACAAACATACACATACACACACACACACACACAAACACACACACAAACGATACACACACACACACACACACACACCCACACACACACACACATACAGCGTTCGCAACCGTTGTTACAGCGGTCCGAGTTCGAATCCTGCCTCGTGGGCGGGGAGTTGGGTGTGTGTGTGAGTGTAAAGTCATAGCATTACCCATAGATCGGTCATATAAATGAGCTCTGAGCTCGCTTCCGGAAGGGAAATAGCTGTCGACCACGAGTCTAACACGTGGTCCAAGACCATGGTGGTGTATCACACACACGTCTCGACGGCGCAGTGGTACTGTTCGCAGC
>NC_134785.1:75656655-75659155 GCF_046742065.1 Oratosquilla oratoria
GCTTTTGACATGCGCCTGTATTTCTTGAAATTTGCTCCTAATACTACGAGCATTTAGTACATGGTTTTAAGAAACTCCTGATTATTTCTTTTTGACACATTTTGAGTTTCAATATCATGTCTTATATTATCATTTTGTTTTTTATTTATGCCTTGCTCTATATTATTATTATTTGGTCCTTCATTGACATTCAATGTCTCATTAACATTTCTCCTATCAAAATTAACATTTCCCCCATCACGGACATCTGGTCGATTACGGTCATCCGATCTATTTTGTACATTTTGTCCCCCTACGTCACCGTGATTCACGCCGGCCTCCCGTCGTTCAGTGACATTATGTCCGGCATCCCTTTCTAAAATCATATTTTGTCCTCCAGTGACATTATATCCTACCGTGATATTTTTTCCTCCACTATAATTACATCCCATCGTGATCTTTTGTCTTCCACTGTCATTACATCCTATCTTGATATTTTGGCCTTCAATGACATTCTGTCCGGTATCTCTTCCTAAAATCATATTTTGTTCTTTCACTGAAATTATATCCTACCGTGATATTTTCTCCTCCATTATCATTACATCCTATCGTGATATTTTGTTCTCCACTATCATTATTTCCCATCGTGATCTTTTGTCCTCCACTGTCATTACATCCCATTGTGACATTTTGTCCTAAGACATTACATCCTAATGTGTCATTTCGTCCTCTAGCGATATTACATCCTATCATGATATTTTGGCCTTCATTGACATTCTGTCCGGTATCCCTTCCTAAAATTACATTTTGGCCTTCAATGACATTATATCCTACCGTGATATTTTCTCCTCCATTATCATAACATCCTATCGTGATATATTGTTATCAACTATAATTACTTCACATCGTGATCTTTTGTCCTCCACTGTCATTATATCCCATTGTGACATTTTGTCCTAAGACATTACATCCTAATGTGTCATTTCGTCCTCTAGCGACATTATATCCTAAAATTATATTTTGTCCTATACTGGTACATTGTTGTACATTAATGCTATACTCTACACTGTTTTCCCAAGTACATTCTATTTCCCCTTCCCTTTGGGCTTCTATCCTAAAAAAGGAGCTAGTTCATTACAAACTCCCACATTGAGGTTTGTAAGAACATCTTTGCCTCTGCGGGTAAGGTGGATCCCATCAGAAGCGTAAAGGTCATGGCGCCTAGAAAAGAGGTACCAAGGATCAAGAAAGTGGTATCCCAAACGTGTGCACAACTGCGATATCCTATCATTGATCCCTATGGCTCTACTGTTCCAACACGAACCTGCGTAGATCCTCGGAAGGATCCCACAGACTACGTGACGGCTCCCACGTTCCTTCATCTCCTGAAGGAGGACCTTGTAATTCCGAACAAGCTCCTCTGATCTCACCCTACCTACATCGTTACTACCCGTATGTACAATCGTAACCGTGTTCTTCCGTCCTTGCTCCCTGATGGACCGGGTACAATCAACGATCCCACGGCCCGGTTGAACATACAAGCTTGCAACGTCGCTTAGTCTTTCGCTGCAGGATGTCGTCATAGCCTCGAACCAATGAAGTCCCCCACCACCAAGAACTCCCGGTTTTCAGCCACTTCATCCTCCAGTAGAGCAAAACGATTGACTAGAGCCAGCGGTTGCTCCACAGGGCACACGTCTACCGAACGCGGGCTCGACAAACGGGACCCCACGGAGCGCCACTCGCTCATGGCAGTGACAGTAGGTAAAGAAGTGGAACGCTCTTTGGGTTGTGGGAGGGTTCACTCTTCTCACGGAGCGCACTCCTGAGAAGCCGAATTTCCTCCTCACACATCCTGAGACGGACCTCTAGGTTCACGCAACCTTCACAAGCCATTTCGCTCCCCCTTTAGCAATAAAAAACGGCAAAGAGAAAATACAAATCAACAACAACAAAAATCAAAGCGGTCTCTAATAAACTAAATACGCGAAGCTTACTCTGCTTACCTTATACTATTTCTCCTACCTTTGGAATACGGTAACAGAAAACTGTTTTGAAATTAAATAGAACCTGCACTTTATCTTATATCTGTAACTGTATAGCGCTATACGTATACAATTACAAAAACACAAACACAATCACTTAACACTATTAGGAGATATAAAATTCACAAGGTATTCACTAGCTGGTGTCTATGCAGAAAAACGAGGTCTCTATCTATTTATCTCTCTCTCTCTCTCTCTATCTCTATCTCCTCTCTTTCCCTCTCTCCTCCCTTTCTCTTTGTGCTCCTCCCCCTCTCTTTCTCCTCTTTCTCTTTTCCTCACTCTTTCCCTCTCGCTCTCTTTTTCTTCTTTCTTTCCGTTTCTCTTTCCCTCTCTATCTCTCCTCTTTCCCTCCCTCTTTCTCCTCTCTTTCCCTTTCTCTTTGTCCTCTTTCCCTCTTTTTCCTCTTTCCCTTTTCCTCTCTCTTTCCCTCTCCCTCTTTTTTCTCCTCTCTTTCCGTTTCTCTTTCCCTCTCT
>NC_134785.1:75661655-75664155 GCF_046742065.1 Oratosquilla oratoria
TTTTTTTTTTTTTTTTTGAAGGGACCTTTTTTATCCGAATTTTGTGTCAATTAGAAAACTTTATGAAATGAAATTTTGATCACTTTTTATTTTATTTTATTTTACTGAATTTTCTTTTATTGCATTTTTATTTTATTTGTTTATATTATTATTTTTCCTTCCGTTATTGTCGTTTCCTTTCGCTCGTCTTGTGTCATTTATTTTTTAATTTTTCATTTTATTCATTTAATTTCTTTCCCTTTCCTTTTCGTTCACCATCAGGTAGCTCAGGTATCTCCGTCTTGTTCATTTCCTGGCTTTTTTTTTTTTTTCGTTTCGTTTATTATCTGTACTTTTTGCTTCATTAACCACTTGGGTTTTCTTTCTCCTTCGTCCCTTTTCTTTTATCATCGTTCAACATCTGACACTTTTCGTTCGGCAACTGGTTTTCTTCAATTAGTTGAGGGTGCGGCCCCGAGGGGCAGTCACTCGGTCTCCGGGCTATCTAAGATCTCTGTCAACTTTGTACTTCTTCCATCTACATGTGGGAACTGATACTCGTAATTAATCAACCCGAGACTGATCATAAGCAGTTAACACAGAACATTTTCTCACCCCCATTCCCCACTCCTCCTCCTCCCCTCTCCCCCTTCTCTCCTCTCCCCCTCCTCCCCTCTCCCCCTCCTCCCCTCTCCCCTCCTCCCCTCTCCCCTTCCTCCCCTCTCCCCCTCCTCTCTCCCCCTCCCACCTTCTCCTCCTCCCTTCTCCCCCCTCCTCCTCTCTACCCCTCCTCCCCTCTCCCCCTTCTCCCCTCCTCTCTTCCTCCTCTCCCCTCTCCTCCCCTCCTCCCCTCTCCCATTTCTCCCCCTCCCCTATTCCCCTCATCCCCCCTCCCCGTCCCCCCTTTCCCTCACACATTATATGAATACATTAGTGGCTTATGTATGCTCGGGCTACACTTTGGCTCACACCTTGGCTCATATCTCCTTGGCTCATATCACCTTAGCTTATATCTCCACGGCACACATCTCCTTGGCTCATATCTCCTTGGCTCACATCTCCATGGCTCACATCTTGGCTCATATCTCCATGGCTCACACTCCATGACTTACATATTGGCTCACACTTCCATGGCTCATATCTCCATGGCTCAAATCTCCATGGCTCACATCTTCGCTCATATCTCCCTGTCTCACATCTTCATGGCTCATATTTCCTTGGCTCACATCTTGGCTCATATCTCCATGGCTCACATCTCCTTGGCTCATATTACCTTGGCTCGTACTCCATGGCTCACATCTTGGCTCATATGTCCTTGGCTCATATTTCCATGGCTCATATCTCCATGGATCACATCTTGGCTCATATCTTCATGGCTCACATCTCCATGGCTCATATCTCCTTGTCTCATATCTTCATGGTTCACATCTTGGCTCATATCTCCTTGACTCATATCTCTATGGCTCACATCTCCTTGGTTCATATCTCCTTGGTTCGTACTCCATGGCTCAAATATCTATGGCTCACATCTTGGAATATAACTCCATGGCTCAAATATCCATGGCTCATATCTCCTTGGCTCATATCTCCTTGGCTCACATCTTCATGGTTCACATCTTGGCTCATATCTCCTTGGCTCAAATCTCCATGGCTCACATCTCCTTGGCTCATATCTCCTTGGTTCGTATTCCATTGTTCACATCTTGGCCCATGTCTCCTTGGCTCAAATCTCCATGGCTCAAATACCCATGGCTCACATTTTTGCTCATATCTCTTTGGCTCATATCTCCACGGCTCACATCTCCTCCTCCTGAGCCTCCTCATTCCACCCTCGCTGACCCTTCATCTTCACCCACTTTCTTTCCTCCTTTTCTTTGTCCAGGTATTAATAATCAAGAACATGGATGGATTTTGCACCAGCCAATTTTAATAATTAATTTGTTTGTCGGTTGTTGTCCCCTACGTCGGTCTAATTAAAAGTTTCGTACGTGCGTGTGTGCGTGTGTGTGTGTGTGTGTGTGTGTGCGTGTGTGTGTGTGTGTGTACGCGAGAGTGTGTTAATGATGAAACACGGATGTGAGTTGTGTAATTAGATGGTAATCACTGTTACAATCCACAGGACTATACACTGCACTGCACACGCCTTTACAATATACTGGTGATGTAGGCAAGGTCATCATATTAAGACCGCAGGGCAGGACTCGTAGTAATGGATCTAAATTGGACAAATCTAGGTTCAAGAAAGATATAAACTAGAGCTGGTTTACCAATAGAGTGCTTAACGAATGGAATAGACTTAGTAACCATGTAGTGAGCGATGGGTTGATTTAAGAGAAGGAGAAATGACTTTATGGATAGGAATGAAAGGTGGTAAGGGACGTGGAACTGCTTAGTGTAGGCCTTATGGTCTCTTCCAGTTTCCTCTATTCTTATGTTCTTGTACAAGAAGGGCAAGTCTGTTTCTCTCTCTCTCTCTCTCTCTCTCACTCTCTCTCTCTCTCTCTCTCTCTCTCTCCTTTCA
>NC_134785.1:75674155-75681655 GCF_046742065.1 Oratosquilla oratoria
AACGAATACACAAAGAACATAAATGGATAAATGTAATGTTATAGAAAATGGTCCTAGGCTGGAGATGTCCTCAGGATGGCGTAAGAAATGAAAGATCCTTCAAAGGATTTAGAAGATTATTTCTTTGACTTCGTGAACATCATCCTTCGTTGACATGAACCAGTTCAGGGCATAGACCCCGTCCGTTTAATGAAGTCAATATTTTAGGGAGTTCAGTTACACCCTTACGGACCAGAGTCCTGCAGTGGTTTTGATTTGAAAAAAAAAAGAGGTCAGACAATTATAACATTTACTATCTCTCCTTGCTATTGTCCTCCTTAAAAGTCTGATTTGCCACATCCTCTATGTCTTCATCTCTTCAGTGCGGTAGTGTTTTAAAGGACAGAAGCGCTGGTTATTGCCAAAGGAAAGTAGAAATGTTCTTTCCTCCTTTTTCCTCTCTCTTCCGCTGCTGACCAACCCACAAAAATATATCTAGACTTTATCCCCAGGTAGAACCGTAACGTGTGTGTATATGTATATGTATATATATATATATATATTATATATATGTATGTATATATATATATATATATATATATATATGTACACTGTCTATACATATGTACATATATACATTTATATATATATATATATATATATATAACATATAAACATAAACACATACATATGTATGTGTATATATATATACATATATATATGTATATATATATTCTCATTTTTTCTCTTTTCTAAATTTCATTTCAGAATCGTGTAAATCTCCAAAATAATTCACCAAAATGATTGACTTTTTCAATTTTTCCATGTGGATTAGTGTTCTCCAAAACCGTTCATCAAAATCATTGATTTTTCTTCTTCTTCTTACCGGACTGTGTTCCCAGAATCTTCGAAAAGAAATGTCCCAAGTGAATTATCGACATTTTGAGAGGACCTTCGCTCCTACTTGTTGAATTCCCGTCAGGGAGATCGCCTTCCTCCCTCTTAGTAGTTCGATTTAAAGGTACAATTTTCATTCAACACTCATGTCCTCCTCCTCCTCTTCCTTCTCCTCTTCCTCTTCCTCTTCCTCTTCCTTTTTTTCCTCCTCTTCCTCCTCTTCCTCGTCTTCCTCTTGCTCTTCTTCCTCCTCTTTCTCCTCCTCTTTCTTTTTCTCCTCTTTCTCCTCCTCTTTCTTTTCCTCCTCCTCCTCCTCTTTCTCCTCCTCTTCCTCCTCTTCCTCTTGCTCTTCTTCCTCCTCTTTCTCCTCCTCTTCATCCTCCTACTTCTCCTCCTGCTCCTCCTCCTCCTCCTCTTTCTCCTCTTCCTCCTTCTTCTCCTTCTCTTCCTCCTATTCCTCCTCCTCCTTCTTCCTCCTCTTCCTCCTCCTCCTCCTCCTCCTCACACTTTCTTTAGCAAAGGAAAGACCTTAATTAGTGGAGGAAATCTGGTTTTGTAGATTTTTCTTATCTCGAGTAAATATCTAATCAGTCTCTTTCTTAACCTAGAACTTGGTCTCTTCGTTGCATAAAAAAAAAGCCTTCCGACTTTTCGTTGTGCGCCGTCCACGACACGACGTCGTGCCCTCAAATAACCATGGTTGTCTATGGACGTTTTCACACGTGGCCGTGGACGTGATGTGATCCATGAGCGTGAAGTACACACACACACACACACACACACAAACACACACACACACACACACACACACACACACACACACACACACACACACACACACACACACACACACGCACGCACGTACACACACACATACACACACACACACACACACACACACACACATACATACACACACGCACGCACACACACTCGCATATTTTCATTTATTCATTTTCATTTATTTATTTATTTATTTACTTATTTATTTATTTTTAGGAAAGGAAACCAATGGCTGGCGATTTTGGTCAGTATGATATGTAACTTAGGACAAATAAGGAACTGAATAAAACTCTCTTTTAAAGAAAAAATCACGTCACCAATAGAATGGTCAACGAATGGAATAAACTTAGTAACCAAATCGTAAGCGCTGACACAATCGGTTGTTTTAAGAAACGGTTAGACAACTATCTGGATGGATGTGCCAGGTGGTAATGGACAATGGAACTGCCTAGTGTAGGTCTTATGGTCTCTTGCACTCTCCTTCATTCTTATGTACAGCGTTAAAGGGAGGCGAATTTTGACTGTGAAATACACCAGTAGGCAACCCTTCCTTTCTCCCTTGACGTACGAACACAACTCGATAGCGTCGATAAAGATTGTCGATAAAAAGTGTCGAGAGAATGAGTGAATGAAATTATCGATAGGAGAGGTCGATAAAACGTCTGTTGGTGCCAACAGAGGCACTGATTGGAGGATATCGAGAAAGGATTGCTCGCTTGATGATAAGGATCGAATCCTTTGTCCCGTTAGGATAGTGGTTCCCAACCTTTTTTTTTTCAGTTTTACAATTATACGTACTAAGTTAACCTTAATCCTAATGCCGGGTACCGTGATGTTTTCTTGATTTTATTTTATTCTATTTTATTTTTAATTTTTTTTGTGAGCCCTCCATTGCCCCCGAAATCTGTTACCTCCCCTCCAGGGGGTAATTTACCCACAGTTTGGGAACCACTGCGTTAGGATGTCAGTGAGTAGGGAGGATCTTGGTGTCATAAAGTTATTTTGACTTATTTTGTTTTATTTTATTTTTTTGTATCTTATTTTACTTTATTATTTTTATATTATTACGCATTTTTTTAGTCTTTCATGATTTGTTAAGGATTGACAGTAATGATATTGGTAGTATCATTAACAACCCTATAGTATATGTCAATAACAAACTCAAACTGTCAATATCGTTCCCCCCCTCTCTCTCTCTCTCTCTCTCTCTCTCTCTCTCTCTCTCCTTCTCTCTCTCTCACTCTCTCTCTCCTTTGCTCTCTCTCCTTCACTTTCTCTCCTCTCTCCTTTTCTCTCTCTCCTTCTCTCTATCTCTCTTTCTCTCTTTCTCTTTCTCTCTCTCTATCTCTCTCACTCTCTCTATCTCTCTCTCTCTACATCTCTCTCTCTCTCTCTCTTTCTCTTTCTCTCTCTCTCTCTATCTCTCTCTAGTGCATATAGTTCTGTGAATACCTAAAGGTTTACATAACTGAATTCTCAAATTTCTTCGTGACTTGAAGCATTTGGAATCTAAACAAGGATTCCAATCGCTTTATCTACAAGTGTATATGGAATCATGTGTTTATACATACATAGATCCTCTTTAATCCTTTTCATCCCATGACGCACTTTAAATATTTTGTTCTGACTAACGCTATGTGATATGTATGTGTGCGTCTGTGTGTATGAGTACATATATATTTTTTTTCTCTGAGCAACCCCTTAGTTAATGCTTGAAAGAGGTTTAAGGCCTCTTAACAGTCTTAACCTAAAATGATCACCTAAAAAATACATATATACTTTTTGTATAGTTCCCCATGCATTCACCACGCCTACCCGGCACTCACGTGGGTTGTGACTTGTAATTGTGTGTATACATAGTTTACGTCTCTCCCTTGACGGGGGCTGTACATACTTTCAGATGACGGGTGTGGTAACCTTCCCTTTGCTTCACCCTTTGGCTCGTAACGCGTCACTGGGCCTTGAGTAATTGTCTTTTGAGTGGTTTTTGTCTTACCGCGTGTCACCCCGCCTGTCTCTTCTGTCACTTTGCGGGTGTGACAAAATTATGTCTTTCACAGTTCTGTTACTGTGGAGGGGAGAGAGAGAGAGAGAGAGAGAGAGAGAGAGAAGAGAGAATGAGAAAAATAGAGACACAGAGTGAGAGAGAATGAGAAAAATAGAGACAGAGAATGAGAAATAAAGATAGAGAGATAGAGACAGAATGATAGATAGAAAATTATAGGTAGATATAAAGATAGATGAATAGAGAAGGAAAGAGAGAATGAGAGAGAAAGATAGATAGGTAGATAGAGAGAGAGATGAGAATGATATTTAGATAGAGAGGGAGAAGTGAAGAAAATGACTTTTAACATTTTAACTTAACTTTTAACACACGTTTCAGCTTCGTTTACATCTACTGTTTAGTCGAACTGGCCTGATGAATGGAATCGATGTAAAATAATTCTAAGTTATATTTCCATTTCCTAAGAATATTCCAGGTGCCTTCTTAATGTAGATTGTAGCACTACATTTGAAATTAGCGGGGAAGGAATTTTGGGCGGCATTCTTGGCTTTAATCTTCCAAATCTAGTTCTAACTACAAAATGCACGGCAAGCTCCAAGCAAAAATCGAGGGCTGACAGAAACATGTCATTTGTACATATATACAAAGGTTGACAATCATGGAATAAGGAGGCTGTTGCCATATGGGGAATATCTGAAAGATTGGGTCGCGTCGGTTGAGACGCCGGCCAATAGTATGCAGGTGCTGACCAGGTGGCTGACCTGAGATGCAGGGAGGCCATTGTCCAAAGTAGAGGGCTTGACCTGAGATGCAGCGAGGGCCATTGTTCAAGGCAGAGGGCTTGACCCGAGATGCCGAGAATCTATTGTCGTCAAACGGGCGTTGTCAAGAAAAGTCGGTGAGCTTGGTCACTGAACAATGAATGTCTTTAGGGAGACGGTAGTCTTCGTCGACAGTACCACGTTGCAGCATATGAGTGCGTGCGCTGGTTATCGAAGGGAGATGCAGCTACGAAGATGATGACATTAGCTGAACCTTCAGTTCCCCGTAGTTTTTGCTTTCTCCCTCTTTGGTCTAGCACTTTTATGAACAACATTACACGTTCTTAATCCTCATTTTATCTTTTAATCTATATGTTTATTCGTTTGTTTATTTTAGTTTATTTTGTATCTATTTATTTATTATCATTATTTCATTATTATTACTTATTTATTTTATTTTATTTTATTTATTTAATTATTATTATTATTATTATTATTATTATTATTATTATATCATAATTATTATTACTTTTATCATTATTATTATTATTATTATTATTGTTGTTGTTGTTGTTGTTATTATTATCATTATTATTATTCATCTATTTATTTATTTTATTTCATTTATTTATTTATTATCATTATCATTTTATTTTTCCAAATTTCCATGCTGGTCACCTTCCTCTTAGCGCATTCCTTGAACTTTCTATTGTCATTATATGTGTGTGTGATTCACCATGGTCTTGGATCACATGTTTGACTCGTGATCGACAGCTATTACCTCCGTGAAGAGAGCTCAGAGCTCATATATGACCAATCTATGGGTAATGCCGTGACCTTACAAGCACACACACACACAACTCCCCGCCCACGAGAGTAGGAGTAACGACTCGCAGCGCCGTGATACTGAAATTATTTCAACCCTGGGAGGAATTCAAACCCGGACCGCCGTAGTGGCGGCCACGAACGCTACCACTGCGCCATCAAGTGTGTAGTTTTGTGTGTGTGTGATTCACCATGGTCTTGGATTACGTTTTGGACTCGTGATCGATAGTTATTTCACTCCCGGAAGAGAATTCAGAGCTCACATATGACCGATCCATGGGTAATGCTGTGACCTTACTCTCACACACACACACACACATCCAACTTCCCGGCCACGAGAGTTGGAGTAACATCCCCCAGCGCAGCGATACTGAAATTATTTCAGTCTTGGGCGGGATTTAAACCCGGACCGCCATAGTAACGACCGCGAACTCTACCACTGCGCCATCGAGTGTGTATTTTTTTTGTGCGTGTTAATACATAACCATGGTTAAATTAATGTACACATGAACAACACCATATACAGCAGTGATTTTTTTTCGTAGCCTATGCTAAGAAAAAACATCACTCATTACCCACGTCCCCCCACAAAAAAAATAAAGAAAAGAAAAGAAAAATATATATATTCACCTTTTGTAAAATGCATACTAAGCATATACGGTGACACTTGTGGACAAGTTGGAAACAAGGCCTTTATGAAACACACAACGCGGGAATAGTACTCTATGTATACAGAATGCATGATTCAACTGTAGTGTAGTGCCCTTGTCCGTCGGTCTGGATTCATTCATTCACATTATTTAGGCTTTCTTCTGACGTACAACCGTGAGGGCTTCATGTTTAAGCCAACAGGACATAATGAGCTACGGTAGGTAAGTGTCTTCAAGCGTTGACGGGAAGTTAGGGAAAGAATTAAAAAGTAATATAGTCGCAGATGTTGAGTGTTTACAGTCAGGGGTGGGAGGGGGGGTGGAGAGCGAAGAAAACGGAATGAGGAGAGAGTTAGAGTTTTTCTTAATCTTTCTAGTTTCATTCAAGTTAACAAACTAGAGAACAATAGTGTCGGTTTATCTTTCTAGGTTAAGGTTATGTTAACAGACACGATTTGATTAAGAGCTTAATGCGTGTAACAGTGTTAAATAGGTGGTAATAGACATAGAACTGCTTAGTGTAGGCCTTATGGTCTCTTGTAGTCTCCTCCATTCTTATGTTCATATATATTTTGGTAGAAGGTACCTCAATGTTGTTAGTAGTTAACAAGATATGTTGTTAGTAGTTAACAAAATATGTTGTTAGTAATTAACAAAATACTAACACGTCCGTGTGAATTCAACGAACACGACTAGTTGATTGACATCGTACCTCTGGGAGGGTGAATGTTATTGGTATGCGATTTTTGGTCAGTTTTTGTTCAGAATCCTGGATGAATTTTGTCATACTGTTTTGTTATATAAAACATATATCTATGACATTATTGTTTATAATTTTTTCAACAAGATTACTTGGATATCAATGTACAATTGTCAATATATATAACCGATACTAATTTACGAAATTTTATAATGAACAAGATAGATAAAATAGTGAACGTCTTAGAGACCCCCATCCACTGTACGATGTGGTCTTGAGGCCGCCGGAAGGATTTGGTCAGTACACACACGATCCAATCTGGTTGGATCCGACCAGATCTGTCCGGCGGCTTCAAGACCAGATCGTACCGTAGATGGGGTCCCTTAAGGAGAAAGTACCAAAAACATCCAAATTAAAAATTGAGATTTTTTTTTATGATCATCTTCAGATATTTTTCATTCCATTAATTTTGAAGCTTCAAATATAAAGATTTGTACTAATGATGGTAGGAGAACGCAGCCATATAATATGAGGAGCTTACACTATTTACGCTAGGAGGCGCTGAGGAGCTGCGGTCGAAAGAGTCACCTTGGCCCTATGTACTGGGATTGTTGGGATAGGTAACAGTCACCCATGGGAACCTGTGGGAAGTGTGGGTTTATGTTTAATTCAGTTGACATATTTATTGGAGAGATTCTGCCTAACGTAGGCAAAAACCTGTGGTTTTAGGAAAAATGAAGTTATGAATAGCAGTGGTTTTCAATCAGGGGTCCGAGAAGTCCTAGAGGACCACGAAAACCTTCCAAAAGGATCCATAGGACGGAAAGTTCAACATGTTACAGTTAATCCTGTCATGACCCTTTCTTATATATATGAATATATATACAGTATATACAGTAT
>NC_134785.1:75686655-75691655 GCF_046742065.1 Oratosquilla oratoria
AGGCAGTATATTACGGCAGGATGCGGAAGGAAGACGGTAGAAAGAAGTAAGATCAAGTAATTAATGTTACTAGAAAAGGAAACTATTAATCTAAGATTTAGATTTGTGACCTCACATATCTAGCACGTAAACCCGCGACCTCAATGACACCGGCAACGGCCACCGACGGACCCAGAGACTACTTGATGGCGCCAACCAGGAGCGCAGAGAGAGTCTGCCAAAATTTCTTGAAGGACTCTTTTTCTTGAAGAAGTGTGAATCAACAGAGAAGAGACAGGGATCGCGCGTCAGTAGGATAACCCATAGATCAGGTCATAATGTGGCCAGGTTATTGGTGTTAGATATTAAATGTTGAATATTAGATATTAGATATCAAGCATTAGATATTAAATGTTTGATATTAAACATTAAATATTAATTCATTAAATATCAAATATTAAATATCAGATTCAACAATGATAACAATGAAAAAAAAAAAATAAGAAGACTAAGAGGTCAACACCTGATGAGATATAGAAACATAGAACGAAATAGAATAATATAAAAATAGAAAATGATAATAAATAAATAGATAGCATCAGATAAGTAACATAGGTGGAACTCGAGCCGAGCATGCTAATTACTGGACCACCACGTCACGCTTTGATGGAGAAGAAGACTAAGAAACTTACTCAGCAAGAAATGTCGGAACCGATTCCCAACAACGAAGAGAAACGATCGACGAAGGAAAAAGATAATTCAAAAATCTGCCCGGAAGGAAGCTGGATTGATTTGCAACGAGAAGGTGAATGAGAAGGAAGAAGAGGTAGTGAACGAGGAAGGAAGGAGGAGGATGGGGAGAGGGAAGGAGGGAGGAGGAGGAGGAAGAAGTGAGCGAGGAAGGAGGATGGAGAGAAGGAGTTGGAAGAAAGGGAGAGGGTGGAGGAAAAGGTTAAAGTCACTAAGAACAGGAGAAGGAGGAACTGGAAGAAGAGAAAGGTGACAAGTGTCCTGGATTTAAGGTTTCTGGTTTCCAACACACCTGGATCTCTTCAACGGATCTTGATCTTTCTTCTTCGTGATTCTCAGAGAGGCTGAGATCGGACGAAGAAGAACGTTTTAGGGGCAAGAACCTGAGGTAATTCTCTCATAAACGGATCCAGTTCTTATTTCTTCGTAGTTCTCAGAGTCCGAGAACGGTCGAAGAAGAGCTACTTCGGAGCAAGAACCCGAGGTGATTCTCTTCAACGCATACTGATCTTTCTTCTTCGTGGTTCCCGGAGACGTTGATATTGGGCAAAGAAGAACACCTTTGGGGCAAGAACCCGAGGTGAATCTTTTAAATGGATCCGGTTCCTTATTCATTGTGATTCCCATAGAGTCCGAGAACGGGTGAAGAAGAGCGATTTCGGAGCAAGACCCTGAGACGCGGTTGATGGACCAACTGGATCGAGAACGAATAAGAAGAGAAAACGAAGGAAGACCATGAAGGTAGCTGTTCAGGTAATGAAGACTTCTTTGTTCTTTGCTTTTTTTTTTTTTTTTAACCTACCATCGTTAGGGCCTCCCTCACCAAAATTAAGTTGTTAGACGCTAGCTAGAATAAAGTCTCCAACTTGTGAATAAAATCGTCTTGTGTTTGACAGAATAATATTTCTGGAGCGTGTCATCATAGGGACAGAGTAAATATATATCGCAATTTATTCATTTAATAATTTAGCTACTATTTCATTAATCTATTTATATATTTTTATCTATACTAACTTAATCCAACTTATTCCTAATATTTTCTCTACTTACCTGTTTATTTATTCCTTTATTTATTCACTTTAATTTATCGCTTTTTTATGAGATTTCATTTTATCTTTTGCCTTTCCATTTCTCTAGAAATATCTTTAAATGATTCTCACTCTCACTATGATCATACATTCTTCTCAAAACGAGTAAAACCCTCTGGCGTTGGCCAGGATAAAATCTTTATAAGATTATAAGATATCATGACAGCGATGTGGCCAAAGAAGACCTTTATTCTACAAAGAAAAGATCGAGGAAAGGGATACCATGACGTCACGAGGAAACTCCTCCCCCTCCTCACACACACCCTCCACTCTTCGGAGGAGAGGAGGATGTGGCGAATGGAGGACATGGGAGGAGCTGGACCATTAGGAAGGTGGCACGAAGGAGAAGGGGCTTCCGAAGTAATAGCCAGTTCGTTGTCGAAGAAAACCTCACGAACTCGCGTGACGACTTCGACTGTGGTGTAATGGACTGTGATCTCGGCTTTGAGTGCTAGGAGTCTCTCACCTGTTTTTTTTTTTTTTTTCCATTATGGTCTTAGACAACGTGTTGGACTCGTGATCGACAGCTATTATCCTCCCGGGTGAGTGCTCAGAGTTCATATATGCCCAATCTATGGGTAATGCTGTGACCTTACACACACACGCACACACACACACACACACACACACACACACACAACTCCTTGGCCACGAGAGTTATGTATTCACCTTGGTCTTTGGATCACGTGTTGGACTCGTGATCGACAGCTATTTCCCTCCCGGAAGAGAGCTCAGAGCTCGTATGACCGATCTATGGGTAATGCTATGACCTTACACATACACACACACACACACAACACCCCGCCCACGAGAGTCGGAATAACGACCCGAAGCGCAGCGATACCGAAATAATTTCGGCCCTGGGCAGGATTCGAATTAGGTACTGCCTCATCTCCGTACTGGCAGTCCAGTACTCTATGAACCGCTCCACCGAGTGTGTGTGTGTGTGTGTGTGTGATTCACCTTGGTCTTTGGATCACGTGTTGGACTCGTGATCGACAGCTATTTCCCTCCCGGAAGAGAGCTCAGAGCTCATATGACCGATCTATGGGTAATGCTATGACCTTACACGCACACACACACCCAACTCCCTGCCCACGAGAGTTGGAGTAACGACTCGAAGCACAGCGGTACTGAAATAATTTCAGCCCTTAGCAGGATTCAAACCAGGTACCGCCGATACCGCTATACTGACAGTCTGGGACTCTACCAACCGCGCGCGCACGTGTGTGTGTGTTTGTGTGTGTGTGTGTGTGTGTGTGTGTGTGTGTGTGTGTGTGTATACACATCACCTAAAAAGAAATTTATTATTATCTACTATTTACCTGTTTGTTTATTATCAAACTATACCTATGTATTTATCTTATTCATCATTATTTATATCATTATAATTTTTATTCATTTATTCATTATCAATATATTTTTTCGCATCCGACCTAGTTATGGACCAAAAGGTCTCCTGTCGGCATGCTCCGCCTTTGTAATCCTTTGTAAATACATAGAAAAATAAAAAATAAAAATAAAAATAATAGGAACGATAAAAAATTCTTGCGATTCAGCTTTGAACACCGCCCCTCCCCCTCACCCCCCCCAAAGAAAAAAAAAAAAAAAGGAAAAGGAATCAAGAGCCAAAATTGCAAGGTCAGTAAAGGTATTAAAAGCAATACATCAACGTTCACTCTCCAAGCCAACCTCCTTCATACTCGCGGAGTGAGAGATGGAGGGAGGGAGGGCGGGAGGGAGGGATGGGGGGAGGGAGGGAGGGAGGGGGGAGTGTGAGGAAGAAAGGGAGGATGGAGTTCTATGAGTGACTGAATTGGAAATCATATGAGAACATTGAGCTGCGCGGGAGGAAAATATATTCATTAAAAAAAAAAGAGGAGGAAGAAGAGGAAGAGGAGAATGAGGAGGAACAGGCGAAGAAGATGAAGAAGGAGGAGGACGAGGGAAGGAGGAAGGGAAGGAAGGGGAGGAACAAGAAAACGAGGGAAAGGTTCAGGATTATTTCTGAAAAGAGAGATAGAGAGGGTGGAAGTGAGAGAGATAGAGAGGACTTATATCCTCAAATAATGGGAGAAGACATTCTGACCTGGATTGAAGATGACCATTTCAAAAAGAGGAAAGAGAAATTGGGAAGAGAATGTGACGAAGAGCATTAGATTTTGGATAAAGAGGAGGGAGACATTGTGGCAGAAGACATAACTTGGTTATTCTCGGTTGTTCATCTTAAGAATGTCGAATAGGCTCCGCCCATCACGCTGACGTGTTCCCCTGTGATTGGCTCATGTGACCGTATCCTCACGAAATTCTTTATTTGAAAATGTGGCAGCCAATCACAGGTCATTACCGAATAAAAAAGTGGGCGGAGTCTATAAGATATTATCAGAATGAACGGAACGGAAACTGAAGAACATGGAATGCAGTGATATGATGATGTGCATGAACATAATGAACAAAAAAACTTAATCAGATTTAAAGGATGTTTAAGATTCAAACATGTTAGGAAAGTGATGGTGATAGTTATAGTGATAGTGGTGGTGGTAGATATCGGTCCTTTTTTCAGTGAAGGATGGTGAAAATGTGAAAGCTCGTATTTATAAGGTGACAACCTGCACACCATGTATACATATATATACATATATATATATATATATGTATATATATATATATATATACACACACACACACACACACACACACACACAAACACACACACATATACACATATATATATCTACATGTATATATATATATATATATATATATATATATATATATATATATATAAACACAACTGTTATACGAGATTACCCTTAAAATCTGAATCTTACATCAGAGATTTTGAAAATTTGCACAGTTACGAAACCCATGACCGTTAAATTCGTTAGAATTTGAAAAACCAGTCGCGCAGATGTTGGAGCGAGGAGGAGACTTGACCAAAAGGAGAGGTGTCAGACAAATATGTTAATTTCTTCAAGAGCATCCTGAGCACAACACTGTGGAAGAGTCCATTAGCACTTCCTTCCGCCTTGGCTGTGATGGATATCCCTGTATTCTTAATGCATTTCTACACTCGCGTACATATGCGCACACGCATACACGTGCGCATACGCGTACATACGCACACGCATACGCTCACACATACTCATACACATGCTGTACATTCATACGTACATACGTACA
>NC_134785.1:75700123-75702623 GCF_046742065.1 Oratosquilla oratoria
ATGATTCTGTGTGTGTGTGTGTGTGTGTGTGTGTGTGTGTGTGTGTGTAAAGAGTTGCATTTCGTCACCTACAATCAGCGCTTCTATCCTTGCTGACGTCATGGAAATGGTTAAAGAGATATTTATGACAGTATTCTTACTTAAGATATGATTAGTCTCCAATGATAAAAGAAATGTGCATCTGGTCCGTAGTGGTGTCACTTAAATCACAGAAATGTTGATCATATGAAATGTATGCAGTAAATACCCTGTACATGAATATACCAGAGAGAGAGAGAGAGAGAGAGAGAGAGAGAGAGAGAGGGGGGGGAGAGAGAAAGAGAGAGAGAGAGAGAGAGAGAGAGAGAGAGAGAGAGAGAGAGAGGGAGAGAGGGGATAAGAGAAAGAAAGAGGAGGAAGACATACAAACGTGTAGCAAAGGTATGGATCAAGAACTACAAAGAGAAGAACAAATACAAAGAGAAACAGTTGTACAACAGGAAAGACGATTAAGAGAAGGAGAAGAGGAGATTACGTCCAAGAGGAGGGAGAGATCAAAGAAGAAGAAGAAAAAGAAGAAGAAGAGAAGCTTTTGGGTTAGTGCTACTGACAGAAAGAGAAACACGAGCGAGCGAATGATTAGAGAAACGATACGAAACAAAAAGGAAATGATAAACAAAGGGGGAAATGTTGAAAGGGAGTTTGGATGTTGATTCATTTTGTCTCAACGTTCAGAAAGGAAAGGATCTCAGAGTGAAAAGGACATATTATGTGAGGAGAAGGAAATGTTAGAGAAATGTCAGGGGTTGGGACTGATTGACTAGTTGACTGTGGGCACTGAAGGGGGAAGGTTGAGGAAGAAAGATGAATATAAAATAAGACCAGGCATAAGAAGAAGAGGAAGTAGAAAAAGAAGAGAAAGGAGAAGAAGGAGGAGAAGAAAAAGAGCAGAAGATCCTGCAATTAAGCAGAATTATTTGCTAAGAAGAAAGACATGGAGAGACTAGAAGAAGAGGAGGGAGAGGAGGAGGAAGAGAAGAGGAAGATGGAAATGAGAAAGAAGAAGAGATAAACGAAAAAGAAGAAGAAGAAGAACAAAGGAGAAGGAGAGGAAGAAAACGACATGGAAAGAGTAGAACAGGAAGAAGGAGGAGGAGGAGGAGGAGGAGAGGAAGAAGAAGAAGTAACACCAGAGGTTAAGGAAGAGGAGGAAGCATCAGCATCAACACAACTCAACACCACCAAACTCACCATCAACCCAGGTCACCACAACCACCATCAACACCAAACTCACTACCACAACAACTCACCACCACAGCAACTCACCACCATCAACACAATTCACCACCACCACCATAATTCACCATCACAACCCCCCCCTCAACAACACAATTACCAGTTAAAAATCTACAAGGTCGAGGGAGAGAGGAGTAGAAAGAGTACGAAGAATAAGAGGAAGTAAAAAGGAGGAATAGGAAAGAAAAGGAAAGTGAAGAGAACGTCTTAAGTCAAGAGAATGAGGAGTATACGCCAGGAGGCGCTGAGTAACTGCGGCCGAAGCCTTCATCTTTGCCCTATTATGCGCTTTGGGGAATGCTGGGGTAGGTAACAAGGCACTGCTGGAAATAAGAACATAAGATATGAGGATGAGAGACCTACATCCTCCTGATTACCCTACCAATGTATAAGGAATAATAGAAAAAAAATGGAAATCTCAGGAACGGAATAAAAAATACGAAAGAAGGAAGATAATAGAGGTAAATGGGAGAACAGATAAAGCGGAGTGGGAGGAAAGGATGGAAGAGAAAAAGAAAAAGAAAAGAAAAAAAAGAAGAAAAAGAAAAAAAACGGAAATACTTCCCCTTACTGCCCTACTGTATGCAGATTTTTTTTTTTTTTTTTTAAATTAAAATTCATCATGATTTAAGTTTTTTTTTTTTTTTATTTTTTTTTATAATTTTTATTTTATTTTTAGAAAGAAAAAAGAAGGTAATGTAGTACAGTTCCAAGTTTTAAGATCTATTATTTTTTTTATATTATTTTTTCTTTTTTATACCAAAATCCTCTTGTATTTTGTATTATTTATTTATTAAGTTCGCATAAAAAAAAAAAAAAAGAATGTAAAGGATTCGTGAGATAATAAGGGGGGGGAGGGGGTGGAAGGTGTCAGGGGTGGGAAGGGGGAAGGAAATTAATAGGAAGAGGTTGGGAGGGGGGGGGATGGGGGGGGGGGGCGGGGGGGGGCAAGGGGGGGGGGGGGTGGGGGGGGGGGGGAGGGGGGTGGGACGGGGGCTGGGGGGGGAAGGGGGGGGGGGGGAAGGTGGGGGGATGGGGGGGTGGGGTAAGGGGGGGGGGGGGGGAAAGGTGGGGGGGGGGTGGGTGGGGGGGTGGGGGGATGGGGGCAAGGTGGGGGGGGGGGAGTGATCCAGGTTTGTGCAGTGTAGTTGGGCGTGGTAGTTGGCGCGTGTACACACACACACACACACACACACACACACACACACGTGACGCACGCATACAA
>NC_134785.1:75715123-75720123 GCF_046742065.1 Oratosquilla oratoria
CCTCGTCGTCGTCCTCCTCCACCTCCTCCTTACGCCTCCTCCTTTTCCTCTCATCCTCTTCCAACTCCTCCTCCACTTCTTCCTCATTTTCTACTTTAAATCCTCATTATCTTCCTCTATTCCCTTTTCTTCTCACTCTAACCCACTGCAGGACCACTCTGCTTGCTGTTGCTGCTCACGGTGTGCATTATTATTATTATGTTGTTGTTGTTGAAATGGGCAAAAGCACATTTATGCCTTTTATTAATTGGCTACCTTCCTTGTAAGGGGGAAAAAGCCCTTGGTGTTTATTATTATTATCATCGTCGTCGTCATCATCATCATCATCATCATCATCATCATTATCGTCATCATCATTATTTTCACCTTTATCTTCATCATCATCATCATCATCATCATCATCTTCACCTTTATGTTCATCAACATCATCATCATCATTATCATCATCACCACCATCATCCATCATCGTCGTCGTCGTCGTCGTCATCATCATCGTCGTCGTCGTCATCATCATCATCATCATCATCATCACTTTTATCATCATCATCATTATCATCATCATCATCATCATCATCATCATCATCATCATCAGTCTTTTATAGTTTTATTCATATGTTTATCAGTTTACTTATCTATGTTCATTTGTTGCTTTATCTATTTATAAATGTGTGTATTTTATTTTATCCTTTTTAACTTAACCCTAATTTATTTCACTTTATTTATATTTTTCTTTATGCGTTAATTCATAAAATTTATTCGTTTATTGAATTTGGTATTAGTAATGGTTACCCCAGCGAGGAAGTATTACTGCCGAGTAATATTACTATTACTCTTACCTGACGCTGGTAAAAGTTATATATCAAAATATATTTCTTAGTAATTATTTGCCCGATTGGGTTGACTTCTGGCTCAGATAGTTCTGTCCTTTGTTACCACCATGACTCTTCCCTGCTTATACCATGAGATTCCTTTCAGTGAAGAGGTGTCCTTGGGTTCAACTCCTTAAAGAGAGTAACGAGATTTATGTACTTTATTCTGGTCGAAAACAGACGATTTTAGGCATCTCATTGGGCGGACCACATTCTGAAGAGGTCTCCAAGGGATCGAGACTCGATTTAAGCTTAATTTTGCCGGATTACTTACAAAAGAATGAAACGATTCGAGGTTGAAAGATACCTATAATGAGGGAAGGTCGCCGTCTTGAAAGGGTTGAGATGTGGTTGGTAATGAGGGTCTTTGAAGGACGACCTCAAGTCTGGTTTGTTTGTTTGAATGCTTCAAGTCATTAGTGATTTATTGCTCCTGTTTGACGCCCTCCACATGGTAACCTATCGTTGTTTTTTTTTTTTTTTTTTCGTTCAGTAATTTTTATTCATTTATCTATTCACTTGTCTTCATTTGTCTCGATTTATTTATGTGTTTGTTACTATTTTTTTTTTATTTATTTGTTTTTGTTTCGTTATTTTTTAGTTCATATATGTTTTTTTTTCTGTTATTATTTTTTATTTGTTTACATATTCACTTACCTTCATTTGTCTTAATTTATTTATATGTTTGTTTTATTTGTCTTTGTTTATTAGTTTTTCGTTTCGTTATTCTTTATTCCTTTTATAGTTCGTTTTTAAGTTTTTATTAATTTATTTGTTCATTTTTGTCTATCTTTGTTTATTTATTCTATTTTCTTGTTCATTTATTTATTCACTTTTATTTTTCTTTATTCATTCTATTTTCTTATCACTCCATTTTTTTTATTTATCTTTTGCGTATTCATTTTTTCTTATTTATTTATTAATCTATATATTCTTATCTTTTGTTTATGCATTTTATTATTGTGCATTTGTTTGTTCATCTATTGAATTTTGTATTTTTTCATTTATTTGTTTTTATTTATCTTTTGCGTATTCATTTTTTCTTATTTATTTATTAATTTATTTATTCTTATCTTTTGTTTATTCATTTTATTATACTCTTTTATGTAGAAAGTCATACATTCATTTGTCTATCTCTTTATCTATCTAATATTTATCTGTTTATACTTTGAACCTTTTGTCCTTCTTTGATCTAAATGTCTTTGATAATTTGGAGATTAACAACTTATATCGATTTAATTTAGATGAAATGATTGTAGGGAAAAATCCCACCTGCGAGTAACCATGAAGTAAACAATAGATTATGTAAAAAGGAATATATATATATATATATCTATATATATATATATATATATATATATATATATGTGTATATATATATATATATATGTATATATATGTATATACATACATATACATATTTATGTATAATATATATGTATATATACATATATATATATATATATACTGTATATATACCTGTTTAGCGTAGAACTGACATGAGAACTAACTACCGGCGTTAGTGGGAGGGTGGCTGATGATTATAGTTTGTCAACTCCCTTCGATACCTCGTTAGTCTCTCTCTCTCTCTCTCTCTCTCTCTCTATATATATATATATATATATATATATATATATATATATATATATATATATATATATATATATATATATATATATCAGACCTTCCTGGTCACCCGCTTTTTTCCACTTAAGAATTCAGAATCCTTCTGGGTTATATGATTAGGAAATAATCATTGTGTGTGTGTGTGTGTGTGTGTATGTGTGTGTGTGTGTGTGTGTGTGTGTGTGTGTGTGTGTGTGTGTGTTTTACTGTGGGGATGGGGGTCCTATTTATGACACCTCTACGTTTTGTTTACCGTTGAGTGTGGCCGAGGAGGGTGGGGGGGGAGGCCCGGGGCCAGGGGGGGGGGGAGAGAAGGGGGGTGGAGCTCTTTAGTGGGCTGTTTTGAATGCCACTTGATTTGCTCTGTGACCTTGGGGAGCTCGAGGCGAGGCGAGAGGTCTGCCGGCCGGAGCGGCGCTCCAAGAACTTGAAGCCGTCGAAGTTCGAGACGCCTTCGTCAGAGTAAGAGTTGTCGTTGTACCTCTTTTGTCTCTACTGGAAAGTAAAGGCGTCAGAGTCAGAGTTGTCGGTGTATTTGTTTTGTCGTTACTGGAAAGTAAAAGGCGTCAGAGTCGGAGTTGTCTTTGTATCTGTTTTGCCTTTACTGGAAAGTAAAGGCGTCAGAGTCAGAGTTGTCGGTGTATTTGTTTTGTCGTTACTGGAAAGTAAAAGGCGTCAGAGTCGGAGTTGTCTTTGTATCTGTTTTGCCTTTACTGAAAAGTAAAGACGTCAGAAAGGAGGAAATCAGCTGGGAGGTCACAGTTGGAGTTGTCGGTGTATCTTTCTTGTCTTTACTAGAATGTAAAGGCGTCAGAAAGAACAGAATCAGCTGGGAGGTCGGAGTTGGAGTTGTTGGTGTATCTCTTTTGCCTTTACTGGAAAGTAAAGACGAGAAGCAGCTGGGAGGAATGATACAAGTTGGTCAGAATAGAATCGTGTGAGGATGGAGCCTTTATTGAATGTACAATGTTCAGCAACCCCCCGTGTAAGGGGGAAAAAGGCTTTGGTATGTGTATGTACAATGTTTCGCTTGCTGAAGATTGTTCAAGGTCACAAGCGCAGACTATAAACTCTAAGCCAGGGTTGTCAAACTCAAATCTTTTCGAGGGCCAGTTAAACAGTTATGGTCTCCAGGGCCATAAGAGTAAAAGAAAAAAAAGAAAAGAAAAATAAATTAAAGAAATAAGTAAAAAATTATAGATAAATAACTTTTTTTTTTTTTTTTTTTTTTTTTGTCTCGTCTTAACAGTTTAGTTACATTTTCCTCAGTTATAACAATTATAGTAACTCGAATTGAACAATCTCTTGTTACCTCGCGGGCCACTAAGGCCATCCCGCGGGCCACATGGTTTTGACACCCCTGCTCTAAGCTATTTATACATCTCGGACTGGATGGGGAAGTGATACTAGGACTTGGCATCCTACGGAGTGCCATTTAAAATCTTCAGGAATTAAATGAATGATACACTCAAGTAAGTGAAGGAGGAGTAGGAGAGAATTTAATCCCGTGAGGGTGATGAGAAGCTTCAACAGCTGAATAAAATCAATTGGCATCACAAGGAAGCAAAGTCTCTGGTTCTTCGAGTTAACGACAGCAAAGGAGATTAACAACAAGATTAACTCCTCATAAAGTGATCCAGGAGGAATTCGTGAGTTCTCGTTAAGGGATCCCCATCCACTATACGATCTGGTCTTAAGGCCGCCGGAGACATCTTCAGGAAATTCTGTAACATCCTGAAGATGTCTCTTTGTTAGACGAAACGTTGAAATAAATGAATCATTTTGGCAACTTGGTATATGCCCACCCTCTAAATGGCAGAATATTGGTTAGAAAACTGGAGAATACTCACAAGAAGATCAACAACCTCACTAACGCTGTCGATTTTAACAATGCATGCATACAAGAGAATCTGCTCCCCAGATATTCAAATATATATATATATATATATATATATATATATATATATATATATATATATATATATATATATAATGTGTTTGTGTATTTTCTCATTACTATTTCTAAAACTATCGCCAAAATATGTAACATATCACCGAAATTACCACCACCACTACCGACACTACCACCAACTACCACCAACTACCGCTCTCCTACCACCAACCACCACCACCAGGGCACAAACTTGTCCACCATTAAATCAGTCTCGCCTTCGATGGAGCCTCACACTTTGCCGATCACGCCTACTCATTCACTCAGCGCTCTTAATAGCCAGATAAGACGTCGAACAGCTCACGCCAGGAGTCGCTCAGCTCTAACCTAGGCGGCTATACCTTGCGAAGTCGGACTGTTAGGGCAAGTGGCCGTCACTGTACACTGAACCTGTATTGCACTCCGGTGCTAAAGTTATATATATATATATATATATATATATATATATATATATATATATATATATATATATATATATACATATATATATATATGTGTGTGTGTGTGTGTGTGTGTGTGTGTGTGTGTATATTATATATATATATATAGAAACA
>NC_134785.1:75730123-75732623 GCF_046742065.1 Oratosquilla oratoria
ATTCAGTGTTTTAAGATCGCATGGACTCTTCATATACCTATGGGCGTAAGTCAAGATGCTTTTGGTGTCTCTCAAGTTATGTTTAATGGAACCGTGTATTTTTTGGTGAAATAATACACAATTGTAACGTCTTATGGAGAATATGAAAACCATAAATTTTGTTGTCGGATTTTTTTTTTTCAGCGTTGGAATCCAAAATGCAATCAAAGAAATAGCCTAAGACTAGTGTAGGTAGCTGGAACCAAAGTCATTTACAACATTGCCGCCGTGAAGGCGTCGAAGGTAGATGGCGCTGTATAAATCAGCTCCCGCAAAAGAGCAATAACCGTGATTGCTTCTTCCTACATATTAATGTCTGGTGTTTTTTACAAATGGTCCAATCCTACTTTTGCACCAGTTCCTTATGCGCGCCAAATATACACGCCTTGTGATTAGCGTTGCTATTATGAGATATTCACTAGTAATTTCGCCTAACCTGCGATCAATTTAAGGTACGTTTTGCTCGGTGTTATCATCTCCCAACAATGATCGTTCACGGCTCAACGATAATCGTCGAACGATTATTCTAGAGCACTAATTCTTTGTTTTTGAATTGGGCTGTTTTGCTTGGAACGACAGCCGCTAGAGTCGCTAGGCACAAAGAGTTAGCGATCTATACAATCGTTTGACGATCATCGTCGAGCCATGAACGATCATCGTTGGGTCATGAACGATCATCGTTGAGCGATAATCGCATCGAGCTAAACATACTACTATCACAGAGACATGTGGATTTGGTCTAGCGTTATTTGCTGTCCATGCATAGGGTTGGGGATCAGGACTCGAATCCGCGCGTTTGGCCAACCAGAATCGGGATAGAGAAGTTTGCAGGAGTGACGTGACAGAGGGTGTATTAGAGGCCTTTGTTCAGGAGTGGACTCGAAAATGGCTGACTTATTTATCATTATCATTATTAGTATATCGTTATCATCATTGTTATTTCTATTATTGATATTATTATTATTATTATTATGTGTGAGTAAATTTTGACGCAGCCCGAAGGGATTTTCTCCCCGTCCTCTCCTTATATGCAAGGGGGGACGGAGAGGGGGGGTCGCCGATTAAATGAAGCGGCCTTGCTGTGGATGTGCTGTGTCTTGCGACACTGCTTCTGACCCAGGGCGGTGGGCAGGGTGCAGGGATGACCCATCATCCAGGAGGTGCTCAGATGAGAGGGAGGGTGGGAGGGGTGTGGAGTGTATGTAGGGATGAAATGGGTGGGAGTGTTTTTATGCCTTTCCCTTTTTGGCTACCTCCCTTGTAAGGGGGGAAAAGCCTTGGTATATGTATGTATGTATGTATTATTATTATTATTATTATCATTATTATTATTATTATTATTATTATTATTATTATTATTATTATTATTATTATTATTATTATTATTATCATTATTATTATTATTATTATTATTATTGTTATTATTATTATTATTATTATTATTATTATTATTATTATCATCATCATCATCATCATATTCTCTGTTTTTTGCTTTATATGTAGATTTGTGTGTGTAAGTATGCATATATATATATATATATATATATATATATATATATATATATATATATATATATATATACATATATATATGTGAATGTGCATATTATTCATATAACCATTACACAAAAACTTCCACACGTAGGGATCTCTGACAGTAGATAGAATCGCTGGTCATGTGTCTGGTCCGGGACAGTTGAACCGGGAGAGGACCAATCTGGTCCTGGAGGTGGGAGAGGGGGGGGGGCAATTTGATTCCTGAAGGGGGGAAGGGAGGGACCAATTTAGTCCAGGAGGGGAGGACTGGGGGGACCAATTTGGTCCTGGAGGCGGGGAAGTGGGTGACCAATTTGGTCCTGGAGGGGAGGGGACTGGGGAGACCAATTTGGTCCTGGAGGGGAGGGGGCTGGGGGGGACCAATTTGGTCCTGGAGGGGAGGGGGCCGGGAGGACCAATTTGGTCCTGGAGGGGAGGGGGCTAAGGGGACCAATTTGTTCCTGAAGGTGGGTGAGTGGGGACCAATTTGGTCCTGGAGGGGAGGGAGGGCTAGGGGGACCAATTTTGACGTGGAGGTGGGAAGGAGGGACCAATTTTGTCCTGGAGGTGGTGGAGGGGTGACCAATTTGGTCCTGGAGGGGAGGGGAGGGCTCGGGAGACCAATTTGGTCCTGGAGGTGGGGGAGAGGGGGACCAATTTGATCCTGGAGTTGGGGGAGAGGGGGACCAATTCGGTCCTGGAGGTGGGGGAGAGGGGGACCAATTTGGTCCTGGAGGGGAGGGAGGGCTAGGGGGGACCAATTTGGTCCGGAAGGAAGCTCCGAATCGGAACCAAGTTTCCTTATTTGTAACCGAGAGAGATATATTCTGGGTCCGGACGCTCTGTATAAGGTCACCGGAATTAAGATGTGTTTGTGGATAAGTGCCTCATGGTGTAAGCGCTGCGTGTTTTTTTTTTTTTTTGC
>NC_134785.1:75742623-75745123 GCF_046742065.1 Oratosquilla oratoria
TGAATCAACGGGGGTAAACCAGCTTCGGCTGTCGGGTTTATGTTATGGAGGTGCTATGCCTTGCTGCATTACTTGTAGGCGGGAAATAGGGATGACCCTTCACCCACAAGGAGCAGAGATAGGAGGAACAGCAATTGGGTCCGGAAACATTCTTTGATAATGTCAGGAAAGCCACAGTAACCTCCACTTAACAAGCTGGCATTATGGGTAGAGCGTGTTTGACGACTGTTCTTCGTAATTATTCTAACAATGGGTTTGACGTTTACTAGCGCCTCTACCCTTATGGACACTCTTGTGACGTCAAGCTTGTTAAGACTTCAGAGCCGACGCTACTTCGAGTTTGGTGATCGAGTTCGATGGTTCTTCGGGGACCTGTTGTGGTCTTTAACGTTCTTTAACGGTCTTTAACGTCTTCAACGATCACGTTATGGTGACGTTCTCTGTTCTTGTAGCGTCTTGATTCTGTTCTTGAGAGACCGCGCCCTCTAGGGCTAAAGACGAGTTCTCTAGATCGAGACCCCGTTTAAGGTACGTTTTGCTTGGAGCGATTATCGCTCAACGATGATCGTTCATGTCTCAACGATGATCGTGAAACGATTGTCTAGAGCACTAATTCTTTGTTTTTAGTGACTCTAGCGACAGTCGCTCTGGATAATCGTTTGACGATCATCGTTGAGCCATGAACGATCATCGTTGAACGGGAATCGCACCGAGCAAAACGTACCTTCAGGCCAAGAGTTCGACCCCTAGATGAATAAAATCGTTTGTCGTGAGCCAGGATTATCTAGACAGTGCGCCACGGTACTGGAGCCAAACTGCAGAGAATTGAGCAATTTGTTCACTTCAGTTTCACTCAAATAATAGATATTTTTCACCTCAAGTCTCCCCCATATTCCAGAACTCTCTCTCTCTCTCTCTCTCTCTCTCTCTCTCTCTCTCTCTCTCTCTCTCTCTCTCTCTCTCTCTCTCTCTCTCTCTCTCTCTCTCTCTAAAAAAAAAGGAGAGGGGGAGTCAACTTCTTGGAGATTCTTTGCGTCTCAGAAGTTTTCTCCTTTTGAAGAAAGAGAACTGGAGATAATAACGAGAGATAACGAGAGCCTTTCACGGGTTCAGCAAGAAACAATTCGCGCAAAAAGGGAGAAGTCTTACAGGGAATGCGCCCAATGTGAACAATTAAAAAGATATACATGAACGCACACAAACATGAAAGAGGTTTGAAAATTTCTTCAAGAACGAAGAAACTGGAGAGGAAATAAAAGGATTGTTGGGGGATTGGAACTGTACACATGTGCACAGAGATATACGTACATACGTATATACGCACACACACGCACATATATATTTATATATATATATATATAGATAGATAGATAGATGAGAAATTCGCTAGTAAACAGCGACATCAATCAGATAATTTTTATGGCCGTCGCTCATAGGACTCGAACCTACCGCCCTGACGCCAAGAGCCTCCTGAGGTAGTGCCTTAACCCACTCAGCCACTAATGGCTGAGTGGGTTAAGGCACTGCCTCAGGAGCCTCTTGTTGTCAGGGCGCTAGGTTCGAGTCCTATGAGCGACGGCCATGAAAATTATATTATATTATATATATTTATATATATATATATATATATATATATATATATATATATATATATATATATTGCAGTAATTCACAAGGCACCCGTGAAAATAATATGGAAAGAAAACACTGGGAAATAAGAAACTTAGTAAGTTTCTTATTTCCCAGTTGCATATATATATATATATAAATATATATATATATATATATATAAATATATATATATATATATATATATATATATATATATATATATATATATATAGATTCACACAGATTTGGCGGTAATTATTTGATGCCAGGAAGGAAAGTTTCAGAGAAAAGGGTGGAGGGGGGTGGAAGGGGAGGAGACGTGTGATGATGAAGGTTGAAGAGAAGAGCAACCCGTAAAAGTTGACGAAGATGAAATGAAGAGGCCTTAGTGGTTTCTGTTGCAAATTTCTCTGTCTCTCACTCACTCTCACTCTCTCTCTCTCTCTCTCTCTCTCTCTCTCTCTCTCTCTCTCTCTCTCTCTCTCTCTCTCTCTCTCTCTCTCTCTTTAACGAAGAGAGGGAGAAGCTTCGTGGAGACCCTTAAGGCGAAGACCATTTCCCACTGAAAAAGACAAGAGACTGTAATTCCTTATATATATATATATATATATATATATATATATAATATATATATATATATATATATATATATATATATATATACATGTTCAATTTATTTCTTTATTTCTTTTTTTAATCTTTCATATAGAACTTCTCTCTTCAACAATACTTTTATTTATTTATCTATTTATTTATTTATTTATTTCGTCTCATGTACTTGTTTGTTTATTCATCCATGTATTTATTAATTCATTTATGATATTTATTTTACTAATTTATTTATTTTTCTTATTCATCTATACATATATTCATTCATTAATTCTTTTAT
>NC_134785.1:75750123-75755123 GCF_046742065.1 Oratosquilla oratoria
ATTTAGTCGTGCACGTTTTTGTTAAGACTAAATTCACCGTACTCGTTTCTTGGCTTTTGTTTAGCTTCCATGTTTGTTTTGTTTATTGTTTTATGGTGGTTCTTCATCTGAATGGCATCGTCTTGCATCATTCAGAAAAAATAAATAACGAGGCTTACTCAACGCTGATGGAATATAAGAAGGAGTTGGAAATTGCGATGGGATGCCATGACCAGAATCCCAGAAAATTAAGAAAAGTATATAGATAAATGAAAGAAAATAATCCGTTACCCATCTCTGAGAGTAAGCTTTATCCAGTCTTTGTATTATGATATTGTGACATCAAATTCTCCTCTTGTCTGCACAACCTGACACCAGCTTGTAAACCCGCGTCATCTTCTGTCAGTGGAAGTCTCCTTCGCCTTCTCCTCACGCAGTCTTTGTCTCCGTCGGAGATCTCGTTATTGTAGCGTGGCTTCGTTTCAAATTTGACACGATCCTGTTTGCCAGGAAGAGTTTTCCCGCCCTTGCCCTTGAAGATAGATGCAATATAACATGATATGATAGTTTAGTGCTGTCAGGGCTTCTTGTCCCGCTGTACATGCTCGGAGTGCTTCGGCTATGTCCAAGAAACAGTTGCCAAGTACTCAAAGTGTATTTGTGTCGTCACAAGGTTCTGTGTAATAAAATAACATTGTATGATTTTTTGCGTCACACGGGACGTAGTATTCTGTCATATGGCGTGACGTCATATATGATGTCACTCTTGGGAATAAACATGAATACCATAGAACGACAAATAACACTGAATCTTTGTTCTGATTAGTTAGACAGGAATGTTTGAAATTGAATGAAAATAGATGCATAGGTATTGACACATTCTGTTATCGAACTTTTTTTTCCCTCAATTTTCTTCTCATACAATTATTATGATGATTTAGTTATTTATTATCATTATAGTTTTTCTTATTGTCATTATTATTATTAGAACTGTCATCATTATTATTGTTACTATCATCATTATTATAGTTATTATTATTACTGCTATTATAATTATTATTATCATTATCATTATTACTATTAATATTATTATTATTATTATTATTATTTTTATTATTATTATTATATTATCATTATTATCATTATTATCATTAATATTATTGTTGTTGTTGTTATTATCACTATTATTGTTATTATCGTTATTATTATTATTATTATTATCATTATTATTATTATTATTATTATCATTATTATTATCATTATTATTATCATTAAATGATTTTATTGCCCTTTTTTAAGTATATTTTTTCTTTCCGTTTTTTTTTCTTCTTCGTTTTTCATATATATCCGAATTCTTTCCCTTTCATTTTCATTTTTCTTTTTCATTTTTTATTTTCTATTATTTTTATATCTTTTTCTTCTTTTATCACTGGTTTATCTAATTTTCCTTATATCTATATATATATATATATATATATATATATATATATATATATATATATATATATATATATATATATATCAGTCTTGTATATTCTATTTCCCTACTTGTTTTTGTATAAATATCTTCTTCCTTGTTCATCTTTTTTTTCCTCTTCGTTTTCTTCTCCCTCTTCTTTTCTTCTTTTCTTCTTTTTTCTTCTTTTTTCTTTTTCTTCTTTTTTCTTTTTTTTCTTCAACTATCCCTTTTTCTTCGTCTTCTTCTTCCCTATTCTTCTCCTCCATCTTCTTCATCTTTACGCGATTGTCTTCAATTTCACATGGTTGTGAGTTTCTATTCTACCTTCAATTACTCAACCACATCACCGCCACGGGACTTGAAGCTCCTTGTTTGAGAACGGCGCGGCCCTCAGTTCTGCTCCGTGTTATGCTTCGCTCTGGGCTCGTGTAATCATAACGCCACGATCCTCCCGGGGCCGCGGGTACAACTTCTGATGTAATTTAAGTACAGCGGCGCGAAAAAGCCTTTGTCCTTCTTTCTTCTGTCTTCTTCCGCCAACTTGGACTCTCTCTCCCCTTTCTTCTTTCTCCTTCTCCTCTTCGCGTCCGACTCCCTCTCTCTCTCTCTCTCTCTCTCTCTCTCTCTCTCTCTCTCTCTCTCTCTCTCTCTCTCTCTCTCTCTCTCTTAACACTCTCTCTTTCTCTCTATATATAATGAAAAAGAGACCAAGCGTGTTGCGAAAGAACATATCAAGTAAATGTCTGGCAAAACAGCGCTATCCTGTACGTCTGTATTAATAATCTTGTCCCCTTCGTTTACACTGATTGTTCTTCTTCTTCTTCTTCCTCCTCATTTCTCTCCCTTCCCCCATCTCCTCCTCTTTCTTCTTACATTGCTGCTGTTCCTCCTGCTACACGTCCTTCTCCTCCTTCTCCTTCGCCTCGTCGTTCTCCTCCTCCTCTTCCTCCTCCTCCTCCTCCTCCTTCTCCTACTCCTCTTCCTCCTCCTCCTCCTCCTCCTTCTCCTACTCCTCTTCCTTCTCTTCCTCCTCCTCGTCTTCCTCCTTCTCCTACTTCTCTTCCTATTCCTCTTTCTCCTCCTTCTCCTCCTTGTCTTCCTCCTCTTCCATCCCTCCCTCCCTTGTCCCCTTCCCTCCTCTCTTTTACCTCTCTCTCGCCCTCTCCTTCTCTCTATCTGTCTTCCTTTTCCTTCATCACCATAATCACCACTACATCCACCATCACTGTTACCATTACCACCTCCTCTTCCTCTCCCCATCCTCCTCCTTTCCCCCCTCCCCCTTCTCCTCACCCTCCTCTTCCCCCTCCCCCTTCTCCTCCCCTTCCTCTTCCTCAACCTCACCCTCCCCTACTCTTCCTCCCCTTCCTCCTTCTCCTCCTCCTCTTCCTCTCGAAGTCGTGACAATTCCTGGGGGCAGCAGGTGCCAGGTTGTCCCCCCTCCCCCTCCCTCCCACTCCCTCCCTCCTCCAGGTGTTGTGTGGCCCAGTGGGTTCTTTGTCAAAGGCACGGCATCAGATCTTTTTAAATCTTTATAGGCTACGAATTTACACACGCACACACACACACACACACACACACACACACACATACACACACACACAGGATGAGTGCGAAGGATTTATAAATATTTTTATTTAAGCTATTAGTTGGTGTGTTTGTGTGTATGTGAGTGTGTGTGTGTGTGTGTGTGTGTGTATGTGTGTGTGTGTGTGTGTGTGTGTGTGTGTATGTGTGTGCTGTAGATCACCACCCAGCCTCACTCAAATCATCACAATTCACCGGAGCACTATCGTCGTCGATCACCGACGGACTTAAATGTGTGTGTGTGTGCTTGTGTGTGCGTATGTATGTGTGTGTGTGTGTGTATGTGTGTGTGTGTGTGTGTGTTTACGTCAGATGTTCTGTGTTTTCCTTCAAAGAGGATTCGCCGCTGGACCTGACCCGAGTGGGTGATTTATGGCCTGTGAAGCATCGCTCCTCATAAGAAAGAAAGAAATAAAAACCTCATTTCTGAACCAACCATTTTACCCCCACGGCTCTGATTGGGTGGAGTGGGATGGTGGTGATGGTGGAGTGGAGTGGGATGATGGTGATGGTGGGGTGGGATGGGGTGATCGTGGGGTGGAGTGGGGTGATGGTTGGGTGGGATGGGGTGAGGCGGGATGGGATGGGGTGATGGTGGGGTGGAGTGGGGTGATGGTTGGGTGGGATGGGGTGATGGTGGGGTGGAGTGGGGTGATGGTTGGGTGGGATGGGGTGATGGCGGGGTGGGATGGGGTGGAGGTGGAGGTGGAGTGGAATGGGATGATGGTGGGGTGGAGTGGAGCGATGGTGGGATGGGGTGGAGCTGGTAAGTTTTGGGTGTTGGTGGAAGAGGTATGGGTGGAGTTGGAGGTTGGTGTGAAGCTGGAGCAATACTGGAGGTGGAGGAGGGATGTGGATAGAGGTGGAACTAGAGGTGAAATTGGGGTGTTAGGGGTGAGTGTGGGGGTTATACGACATGAGGCACTTAACTTCTGCCGATACGCATCTCTTAAACTTCTTCAATATTCAAGATTAAAAGTCGAAAGTTAACTTGGTTGGTTAGGTCGTAACCACCTTATTAAAATGGACCTTAATCTAGAAACCTCTCACCCAAGCTCAAAGGTTTTGTCTTTATCTTATAGCATAGCCTAGGCAAGCAGCAAACTACGATAGTAATCTGGGATAGAACTCAGGATTTTGTAGTCAAGAGGCGATAACAAGGTCTAGTGCGACACAGCGGTATGTCTCGTTTGTATGGATGCCTGGATCTGTGATCTTTTCCCCCTTATTGACGGGGTCGCCAGGTCAATTGCACACACCCATTCGAAGAATTACTCCTCGCCCCCAATATATATATATATATATATATATATATATATATATATATATATATATGTATGTATATATATATATATATATATTATACATCTACACTGAATGGTTCCCAGCGATCAATTGATATTATACAACCACAAACAACTTTTAATTCCATGCCATCGCAATCGAGACTGAAGAATCGCTCGATGGCGATGGCATGGAATTAAAAGTTGTTTGTGGTTGTATAATATATATATATATATATATATATATATATATATATATATATATATATATACAATAAATAGAATAATGTAAAATCATAAATGAATATATTGATAACACAATATAGATTATGAATGAATGAATGAATGAATTCATAAGAAATTATAGATATAGAAAATGGTGAAATTGAAATTCAATTAAAGTAAAACATATGAACTAAACAATGAATAAACATAATAATTAATAAATAAACAATCATATATATATATATATATATATATATATATATATATATATATATATATATATATATATATATATACTGTATATATATATATATATATATAAACATTGGAGAAATAGGATAATATAAAATAAATTATAAATGGGTAATGGATGAAGTAGGCAAATCAGTGCTTTCACCTTTCCCCTATTATGCACTTGGACTTTTGGGGCCGTTATCTCCTGTCATTGCTGGGAATTGGAGAGGAGT
>NC_134785.1:75765123-75775123 GCF_046742065.1 Oratosquilla oratoria
ATATATATATATATACATATATATATATATATATATATACACGCACATGTGTATATATATATATATATACACATATATATATATGTGTGTGTGTGTGTGTGTGTGTATACTGTATATATATATATATATATATATATATATATATATATATATATATATATATATATATATATATATAATATGAACCCATTTTTCCAGGGGTCGAGTCCAGCTAAGGAGGCAAACTCTTTCATACACAAACTCCACCTCACAGATGAATAAAACCTTATGGTGTGAGCCAGAATAGAACTGATATATACGTCACCATATTTATTTATTTTTATTCTATTCCATTTATCTATTTATTTATCTTTACAAATGTCCCCACCCTCTGTGGTAGGCTCGGTCCATTTGTCCGGTTTCGTCAATCAAGGTTTTTCATGATCGTTTGACGCTCGGCTTGGACATTTGGACCCCTGGGCTCGGCTCTGGAAACCCAAAAAGGAACCCGTTGGAGGGAGAAATGTCCCATGTTTGTCCTTGTGGATGGACAAATGTCCCATGTTTGTCCTAGCGGATGGACAAATGTCCCATGTTTGTCCTAGTGGATGGACAAAAGAGAAAATGCCGTTCAGTCTACTTCCATCACTTATCGTTTCAATCTAGATTAAGTGGAATTAAATCCACGCTGGATCCTCTCCTTTTTCTCTCTTTTGTTCTCTTTCTTTTCTTTTTTTATTTCTTTTTCTCTCTCTCTCTTGTTCATTTTTTTCTTTTTCTGTCATTATCTTCTTGTCTCTTCCCCGTCCTCCTTTTCTTTCTCTCTCTCTCTCTCTCTCTCTCTCTCTCTCTCTCGTTCTCTCTCTCTCTTCTCTCTCTCTCTCTCTCTCGCTCTGTCTCTCTCTCTCTCTTCTCTCTCTCGCTCTGTCTCTCTCTCTCCCTCTCTCTCTCTCTCGCTCTGTCTCTCTCTATCTCTTCTCTCTCTCGCTCTGTCTGTCTCTCTCTCTCTCTCTCGCTCGCTCTCTTTCTGTATCCACTATCCATTTTTTCTTTCCATCTTTTTAACCCCTTCCCATCTACTCTCTCTCTCTCTCTCTTTTTCTTTCTCCCCAGCCGTGTTTTGAGCATCGTTGTAGTATTTTTGTCCGGATCGAAAGAATTGGAAAGTAAATTTTCAATGATAGGTATCTTTTTCTCTTTCAATTTTTTTTCACTTTCGTTTCGAACCAATTTGATACAAACCTTGACTGTTGTTATTTTTTCTTATATTTTTCTTGTTGTTTTTTTCTTTTACTGAAATAACATCTACACATGTTCTTTTACACAGAAATTTGTTTTACAATATGAAAAAATTATTTTAGTTTTAGATCACTTTTTTCAATTACATGTACCGACATATGAATATTGTGATGAAAGGGAAAGAGGAAAAGGAAGAGAGAGAGAGAGAGAGCGAGAGCGAGAAAGAGAAGAAAAGAAAGGGAGGGAGAGAGAAAGAGAGAGAGAAGGTGGTGTCAGTGAATTTGCCGGGAGGAAAGATCCAGTAGAACGGAAAAAAAAAATAAAATCAAACGAACGAAAGAATGATGAACTATTGAAAGAAAGGGAATCGATACAGAAGAAATAGAGCGAAACGAAAATGGAATTAGGGAAAAGTGAGAGAATGGGTTTTGATGGGGAAAGGTCGACGAATACGAGAGGGAAACGAGAACCGGGAGAGAATAAAAGAACTTGAAGAAAGAGAGAATGGACGTGAAGGAAATAGGGCGAAATAAAAGAGGTATTACAAGAGTGGGAAGAGAGTGAAGTGAAGCCTCGAGAAATGGAGCGGGGGAAGAAAGAGAACAAAGAAAATGGGAAGAAAGAAGGCATAGTAGACGAAGGAACAAAAGAAGTATAAAGACGAGGAGAAGTGGAGTTGGGGGGTTGAGGGGGGGGGAGAAAGAGTTGGCAAAGCAGTAGCCGAGAGTCCGTGGGTGGTTTGGGTGCTTGAGTTGTGGGTGTGGGTGGTGAGGGTAGCCTCTGGTGGGTGGTTGAGGCTTCCGAAGAAGTGGAGACTACGATTCGGAAGAGTCTGCAAGAATCCTTCTGGGACGAAGAGGGCGGCTTCAAGAGCGTTATGGAACTGGAGGGGGGAGGATAAAGGCGAGAGAAATTGAGCGGTGGGGGGAGAGGGGAAGCTAAACACGCTCGTTGGGGGTGAGGAGAGGGGGAGAGAAAGGGGGGAAAAGGGGGAGATGATGGTAGGAGGAAACTGTGAAATAAAAGAGAATAAATACTTACGCTCGTCTCTTAGGAGCGCTTTGCATTCTCGGCGATTCAACCGAATCTTTAACGTGCTGGAGTTAGTTCGCGGAAACTTATGTGCATGCCTGCGCGCGTACACACGAATGCACACGCATATGTATGTGTGTGCACAAGCACACATGTGCTCACACACACACACACACACACACACACACACACACACACACACACACACACACACACACACACACACACACACACACACACACACACACACACACACACACACACACACACACACGTGTTCGTATGAATGTAAACGTATTATACTATATACCTATGTAAATACACCTTCCACGCGCATAGAGTATATGTTATTCATATTGGAAAAAACTAAAACATGTGCTGATGTACATATGGTTATATACGTAAATACTCATATATACGTGTTTGTGTGTGGACATACACATACATATATTCATATATGCATACATAATGAAATAGCCCTGTTTTAGCATACGCATATCTCTGCTCTCACTTTCAAAAGCTCATTTGCATTTCACGCACGCGAAACAAGCAGAAATCTATTGCTACCATTACTACATCGAGATGTAACACCCAACTTCTATTTTCTATATCCGGAAGCTACTTTTTTCAGTTTTGAATAAAAGATAGAATTTTATTGGTTGTATATCCAGAGCATCACACGAAGTGCCACCGTGAAGTTCCAGCGTTCCAGCCCCCAAGCGGACGATCTGGACACGAGTTCCAGTCTCGCGGCGTCACCAAGCCATGAAGAGCCACAAATTGGAATGTAAAATATTCGCGAATGTGTATCAAGTTCGCGAGTGCTTAATGTTCGCGATCCCAAGGCCGTAGAGTGATTGGGACGTGGAGATCAATGGAGAGCAGAGTGATGGGAGATGAAAGGTTTTTTTTTTCTCTCCCAAGGGAGATTCAGAGTTCGAGAGTCCATTTGTTACTGCCCAGAATAGAAACTCTCTCTCTCTCTCTCTCTCTCTCTCTCTCTCTCTCTCTCTCTCTCTCTCTCTCTCTCTCTCTCTCTCTCTCTCTCTCTCTCTCTCTCTCTCTCTCTCTCTCTCTCTCTCTCTCTCTCTCTCTCTCTCTCTCTCTCTCTCTCTCTCTCTCTCTCTCTCTCTCTCTCTCTCTCTCTGTACAATTAATAACTTTCCTAAATAATCTCTCTCTCTCTTTCTTCTTCTTCTTCTTCTTCTTCTTCTTCTTCTTCCTCTGTGTCTCTTGCTTTCTATACAAGTAATAGTTTTGGTTACTTCTTTTAGAATACAAGACTTCCCTTCACTACAAGCCCAGCCGTTACTATGACAAGTGTGACCTAAGCTTCGGTCACTTCCATTGGACACTGCAATTCCCCACTATTCAGGAATGTAGAAAAAACTGAACATGTTTTGATTCGTTTACGAAACGTAACGTAACGCGGGCAACCTCTGTGTTTCTCCCACTGTGGATCCTGAGGGTTACAGGAATGAAATAGTTTTCCTCACAACTGAATAAAATCGTTAGTTTGCAGTTAGAGTAGATGTATAAAACACTTGTGAATAGGTTTACAGCTGTCCACCGTCCTTTGGTTTGTAAGATAACATGTTGACATATATCCTGATGATGTTTGTAGACGAAGTATCCAAATATACGTATAATTCGTGTATTGTTGCTCTACAGAAGGGAAGATCATTATTAGAAGAATAGAAAATACCAAGAAATTGAATAATTCTAAGAAAGCTTTTAATACAACTTTATATGTATATACACACATATGTACACACACGCACACACACACACACACACACACACACACACACACACACACACACACACACACACACACACACACACATATATATATATGTATATATATATATATATATATATATATATATATATATTGCTGCAATTTACATGAACAGATGGGTTGGCGTGTATGTTTACCTCCCCTCCCCCCATTCAACTCGTGGATGATGAATATATCTGCAAATGTGAAAATTGTTAGGTAGATGGTCACATATTTATCTTCACCGTCATAGTCCTGTTGTTAGCTTTTGCGAGGCTCAGCTTGGTCCGTGAGTGTTTGTATAGTTGATGATGGTATATAGGTCCCCGTGCAGATGGTGGCAGGTGGTATATTCAGGTGGTATGGACACCATGACGCGGTCGTCCCATTCAGCTAGGTGATGGGCTTTATTGTTGTTTTTCTGGTTGAATGTAGAGTGATTTTATTTGGATAAGCCAGCCACGAAATTGAATAAAAACTTAATAGACTCGATTGGTTTTTGTATGAAGATGATGAGTCTACGCCAGGAGGGGCTGTGTAGCTGCGGCCGAAGCCGTCACCTTTGCCCTATGTGTTTTGATGAGTGTTGGGTGTCAGGCAACAGCAACTGGTGGGCTACTGAAGAATAGGGATGTTTGTAAACAATCGAATAACATAAATAAATAAATTAATTAATTAATAAAGAAATAAATGGAGTGTTGAATAGGTTAACCATGTCTGGATAGCATAGTATGGGCATGTGGCAGTCACCAGAGACCATGTGGTCGCGCTGAAAAACATAAAAGACATGGGCTTTATATTTCATTAAAATTTAGATTTTACTTTTTATGTCTTCACGACTTGATGGGAGTCTGAAGATCTTATAAGACTTTTATGTCTGTTATCAAAGCTCACTCACGCACATACACACACACACACACACACACACACACACGCACACACACTCGGTGGCGCGGTTGGTAGGGTTTCCGACTGTCACTACGGCGGTACGGGTTCGAATCCTGCCCAGGGCTGAAATTATTTCAGTATCGCTGCGCTTCGAGTCGTTACTCCAACTCTCGTAGGCGGGGAGTTGGGTGTGTGTGTCAGCGTGCAAGGTCACAGCATTACCCATAGATCGGTCATACGAGCTCTGAGCTCTCTTCCGCGAGGGAAATAGCTGTCGTTCACGAGTCCAGCACGTGATCCAAAGACCAATATGAATACACACACACACACACACACACATACATATTGCAACACATACTGAATTGTCCCCAGTACATAGATTTTCATCTTATCAACCACATTAACTTTATTCCATTTTAATTCCTTGCAAACACGATCGAGACTAACAGGCGCTCGTTGGAAGCATATTCCTAAACTAATACGCTATCGGGCTGAGGACTCGAATCTAGCCGATACGTAACAAATGGACAGTGACTTAACTAATTGTACTATCAAGAAGGATAGCGCAATTGGTTAAGACAGTGTCCATTTGTTACGTATTGCTGCTAGGTACGAGCGTATCAGTTTCCAAATATGCTTCCATCGAGCTTCTCTTAGGCTTGATCGTGTTTACAAGGAATAAAACTGAAGAAGTTAATGTGGTTGATAAGGTGAATTTATATAAATATATATATATATATATATATATATATATATATATGTATGTATATGTATACATACATACATACATACATACGTACGTGCATACATACATACATATGACTCGAGAAACGGTGTTAGTACTTCTTTATATGCACATGCCACCATCGTCTCCTAAATCATGTTAATGTATTTTTTCTTTCTCTTTTCGTTCCAGGTACCAGCTGAGAGGGCAAGAACCGTAAGCTCGCAAAATTACTTTTATTATCATTATTATTATTATTATTATTATTATTATTATTATCATTATTATTATCATTATCATTATTATTATTATTATCATTATTATTATTATTATCATTATTATTATTATCATTATTATTATTATTATTATTATTATCATTATTATCATTATTATCATTATTATTATTATTATTAATTATTATTATCATTATTATTATTATTATTAATTATTATTATTATTATTATTATTATTATTATTATTATTATCATTATTATTATTATATATTTTTTTTTTCCTCATGGAATCTCCTCTTTGTATATTCAGTAAATATCTCTCCTGCGCGCTTTCGAAGTCATCGGAAATGTACTGGTGTCGCATTCGCGTAGTTGTGGGTTCGAATCTCGCACTCACCTCCGATTCCCGGCAGTGACTGTTAGAGGCCCCAACAGTCCCCTAAGCACATAATAGGTTAAAGGTGACGGCTTCGGCCGCAGCTAATTAGCGCCTCCTGGTGTAGGCGTCTCACCTTCTTCTGTAGGTTTATCTATATTATTATTCTCTTCCTCTCTCTCCCTCTCACTCTCTCTCTCTCTATATATCTAAATATATATATATATATATATATATATATATATATATATATATATCCTTTCTCTCCGTAGGACTTTTCATCGTGTCCTTACGAACCAAAGGGTTCCCTTCATCATTGTAACTCGTTCATACGACGAAAAATATGGACGAATTAGTGATTTGTAGATCTTATTGGTCAGAAATCGAATGAAGGGGGATAACATTGGACATCTTATACTGATGGTATCAATGATTTTTTTTTTTTTTTTTTTTTTTTTTTTTTTTTTTTTTTTTATCTGTCTCTGGTCCAAAAAGGATACTGCGTGACAGTGGTACGTAGGAGTGCCACCAAAGTCTGTAATATATTGAGTGCATAAAACGTAGGCAGTTACCCGAACGAGGTTAGACAACCGGATTAGTGTTTTGGTCTTACGCGTCATTAGTGACCTGATCTTAGGTGACTCAAATTACTTAGTTCTAGTAAAGGAAAAAGAAATATATATTAATGAAAAAAATATATATGAAAAACAAATGGAATAAAAAAAATAACAAAATAAAATAAAGCAAAACAAAATTATAAAATCAGATACATAAAATTAATAAAAAAAAAATACAATAAATTCATGTACTAATAAACAATAAAAAAAAACGTGAAAAATAGATAAAAGAAAATTTAAAGAATAAGATGAAATAAAATAAAATAAATCAAAATTTTATAAAGTCAATTAAATAGAATTAATAAAAAAAAAAGATACAATAAATTCATAGCGAAAGGATAGCCTTACCAATAGGTATGAGTTATTCTTCATCTGAATAGAATCCTCTGGTTGTTGTCGACGCCCGTATACCTGAATGCAAGTGTAACTAATATACTTAATTCAGTTTTAATATATTTAATTAGATTATCCATTTCTTATTGTTTATTTCTATATTTTATTTAATTCAATAGTTAATTCAGGCGAGAGGCTTTTTTTTTTTTTTTTTTTTTTTTTAGAAATCCATTTTCCTTTGGGAAATGCAGTCATGTGATCAATAATATCCTAATATATATATATATATATATTATATATGTATCTATATATATAAATATATATATATATATATGTATCTATATATATATATATTTATCTATATATATATATATATATGTATATATATATATATATATATATATATATATATATTTTTTTTTGCAAAACTGAACAGGTGGACGAGAGAGTGAGAGAGAGAGAGAGAGAGAGAGAGGAATGTGAGTTGCCAGATTTTGTAACTGTAATAATTATGAATTAGTTTGAATATCTCGTATAGTACACTGGGCCAAGGTGTTGACCGCTAAGAGTCATTAGGCATGTGCAGGCGTTGTTGTACTTATGTGACGCTGTTGGATGCACTTACGTCAGTTTGCTGATTCCGTAGGCTTAATACAAAGGTTTTAGTTTCTAATAACTGGCTTATTGTTGCAAATACATGTATGGAATTTTAATACAATATAGAAACATTGTCTTAGTAACTAGATAGTTTCTCTTGTTCTCTTGTGGTATGAGTACTTGACCTATCTTGCTGGAACCACATAACGGACCAAAGGTCAATTAATGATGAAATTGTCACAATTTGTAACTCTTCAGTGACTTTTGAGAAACACCAAGACTATATCTATACTGTTACTATTACTGATTCTAATAGTACATCCACTGTGTACTACTCTTGTTGATAGTAGTGCTGTTAGTCTCAGCTACCTCAACTTCAACGTATTCTGCTACCATAGAACTACTATCTGCTATCTTGAACTACTACTGGTACAGTCTACTACTACTACTATGATAAAGTAGTATCTTCTACTACTACTTTGAAGTAGTCTACAACGATCTTGAACTACTACTGGTACAGTCTACTACTACTATGATAAAGTAGTATCTTCTTCTACTACTTTGAAGTAGTCTACAACGATCTTGAACTACTACTGGTACAGTCTACTACTACTATGATAAAGTAGTATCTTCTACTACTACTTTGAAGTAGTCTACAACGATCTTGAACTACTACTGTTACAGTCTCTGCTACTTCCACTTCAACGTATTCTACTATCGTACAACTACCGCTATAATCACAACTACATAATGAACTACTACGATTACCCTTGCTACCACCGCTTCCAACAAGAACTACATGAGCAAGAATAACAACCTTTACTCTGCCACCAACACACGTACCATCCTGACAACATGCCCGTCCATCTTGACAGACACCGTCACTATCACTTTTATCGTCTCCTCCACCCGATCCACCTCTGCCCACTACCGTTCCATCTGCACTCCAGCTACCACATTACCATTTGTCCACCACCACTGCTGGGATCTGTGACTATGTCGAAGATGTGTAGACGATGTATACAAGGAGTGGCCTCCGTTTGTCTCGGCTTCTTGAGTTGCTAAGGTTTGCATACTGATGGCCGGGGGGGGAAGGGGGGGGGAAGGGGGGGGACATGTCGGACTGAACCAAAACACATTTTTCTACTAACATGTGTCTCAGTAAAGGGGGTGGGGAGGAAGGGAGAGAGTGAAGGTAGGAAGGGAAAGACGGATGGGAAGGAAGGAGGAGGAGGGGAGGAAGAGGTAAAAGGAGGGGAGAGAAAGAAGGAGGGAAGGGAAGAAAAGGGAGAAGGAAGGGAGAATAGAAGGGCTAGGGAAGGAAGGGGGAAAAGAAGGAGTTAAGAAGGGGAAAGGAAGGGACAAAAGGAAGGGAGAGGAGGAGAGGGAGAGAAGGGCAAGGAGGAAGGGAAGGAACTAAGGGAGAGAAGAAAGGAAGAGGAAGAGGAGGGGAGGGAAGGGAAGGAAGAGAGAAAAGCGGGGGGTGATGGAAGGGAGGGAGAGAAGGAGGAGAAGAGAAATAGAAGAAGCGAGGGAGCAAGGCAAAGCGGGCAGAAGTCTTGGAAGCCATTATTGTTTTAGAATATTTGTTTTCAGTTGACATGTCTTTCTATTGGGTCCAATTGATATCTTTTCTGTCAGATGACTTTGTATGCGGTTCTCTCTCTCTCTCTCTCTCTCTCTCTCTCTCTCTCTCTCTCTCTCTCTCTCTCTCTCTCTCTCTCTCTCTCTGAGATGCATGTCATAAAATTGTCCTTTCTTTTGTTCCTGTTTATGATATTGGTGCCCTTTGTGTTTTGGATTGCGCCCGGTCTGCTATCATTATTGATTGTTCGTTCTCTCTTTCTCTCTTTTTTCTCTGTTTCTCTCTATCCTCTCTCTATCCGTCTGTCTTCTTGTATGTCTGTCTGACGTGCACGTGTGTTTACATGATTGTATTTACCTTATTGTAAATTATGTATGTGTATGAGTATGTGTGTATGTGCGTGTGTGTGCGTACATATTTCGTGTATTGTATTTCTTTTAACTTACTTCTAACTTGTATGTGTGTGTGTGTGTGTGTGTGTGTGTGTGTGTGTGTGTGTGTGTGCGCGTGTGATTCACCATTCACCATGGTCTTTGGATCACGTGTTGGACTCGTGATCGACGGCTATTTCCCTCCCGGAAGAGAGCTCAGAGCTCGTATATGACAGATCTATGGGT
>NC_134785.1:75780123-75790123 GCF_046742065.1 Oratosquilla oratoria
TGTGTATTCACTTGGTCTTTCTTGGTCTTTTGGATCACGTGTTGGACTCGTGATCGACAGCTATTTCCCTCCTGGAAGAGAGCTCAGAGCTCGTAGGTCCGATCTATGGGTAATGCTATGACCTTGCACACACACACACACACACCCAACTCCCCGCCCACGAGAGTTGGAGTAACACCCCTCAGCGCTGCGATACTGATATATATTTCAGCCCCGGGCGAGAGTCGAACCCGGACCTCCGTAGTGGCAGGCCAGAGCTCTAACCACAGCGCCATGAGGTGTGTGTGTGTGTGTGTGTGTGTGTGTGTGTGTGTGTGTGTGTGTGTGTGTGTGTGTGTGTGTTAATAACAATCTTCGGTCATAAAAGAATGGTGCGTGATTCTAGTCCGTAGGGGTATCGCAAGAGTCCCAAGAATATTGGTCACATTCGACTTATCCGGAAAATATTTCATGAGGTGATTTTTCAAAGAACGTAATATCCTAAGCATGTGTAAAGTTCAAAGCAAAACTGAATACTGAAGGCAAAGGAGAAGAGATGTTGTCTAGAGTTCATCCACTGCAGGACCGGCGTATCCCGTGAGGGGCAATACAGCCTCTGTGAGAAGTGCATGTGATTTTTTTTTCCTTTTTTTAATGTTCCAATGGCTGCGGTTGTGAATAAAGTCTGAAATCAGTATACTCAGCTCGATCATACTGATGAAGTGCTTACATATATAGAAGACACTGGTCTACCGCATCTCTGATGCCCACTGATGCGGAGGTAGATTGGAAATCACACTAGGAAATACGCGTGTACGCACGCACGCATACACGCACAAACACATGAACTTGTATGTATGTTCATGGACACTGTCATCATTTACATGGTCAAACAGTACACGAACGTATAGTCAACCTCACCAGCCTGTTGTTGTTGTTGTTGAACCCCAATTTGGAAAATAACGGTGATTATCTTGTCGTTATTTGTTCCCGGTTGGTCCCGTATAACCTTTTTTTTTTTTTTTTCCTTTTTTTTTTTTACGTTTTGTTGGTAATATTAACCACGCTGCATTAGCTGGTAATGCTCTTGCAATTACATTTTTGTACGCTTTTGTTCTGTCATAATTTACATCGCTACTTGTACAGGGAATATGAGCTCATTGGAGGCTAATTGCATGTTGTGTGCTAGACCCAAGTAGCGCGGTCGGTCGTGTCCGCAGAGAAATGTATACAGAGCCTCATAGGAGTAAAAGGAAAATATCAAAATGGGGAAACAGCAATTTTTTTTTTTTTTTTTTTTTTTTTGTGAACGTAGTTGGTTCTCCTAATCAAGCTTCAACTTAAGTTTTAAGAATATCATTGAATGTAAGTTAGCCTTCAGTTGTCACTAAAAAAAAGCCTGGGTGCATACAATGTTTACCACTTTCACTTGTATTGTTTTAATGTGTATTTGGTAAACATATGTGTGTGTGCGTGTGTATTTACCTAGTTGTATTTTACGGGAAGGGGAGCTATGCTCGTGGGGTCCCGTCTTCTGTGTGTGTGTGTGTGTGTGTGTGTGTGTGTGTGCGCGTGCACGCTTTTTGTGTATGCACTTGTACTGTATGCGTGTGTATAATATAAACATGTATGCTTACATAGTTGAAATGTTAAAAAACACACACACATACAAATACGCTGAAAAATACGGAAGAAAATTAAAAAGATAGATGGATAACGAGGTAGAGGAAAAGGATCCTGTTTAGAAAGAATCAACGGAGATTATGGGGAGAGTTAGTCTTTAGAATCTCTCTCTCTCTCTCTCTCTCTCTCTCTCTCTCTCTCTCTCTCTCTCTCTCTCTCTCTCTCTTAACTTTCTATATCATACTGACATCTGTTCCGACGAGCATATATACACATATACATGTATGTTGGCGTACTTTTGTGTGTGCGTGTGTGTGTGTGTGTGTGTGTGTGTGTGTGTGTGTGTGTGTGTGTGTTATAAAATAAGCAATAATTTTTTTTCTATCACACAACGTGACTTGTTTTTGTAAAGGCACAATGGCTGATAAAACAAGAATGAAAGTAAAGTTACAAAAATTACCAGGGATAGATAGAAGAAGAAGTCTGGACAAACATTATGGTATTCATCATTATTTACATGAACATAAGAAGGAAGGAGACCCAAGAGACCATAAGGCCCACACTAGACAGCTCCATATCCATGACCACCTGTCATCCCATTCATAAAGTTGTCTAACCTTTTTTTAAAACAACCGATAGTTTCAGCGCTCACTATATGGTTAGTACCCAGCTTTGTCGTACAACAAAGTCCTTTTGTTGACCTCCTATTGGACTTTTAATCATTATTAGTACAGATAATGAGTGATAATTAGGCTAGAACCAGCTGCTGTCTTGCTGGTGAAGGTCTAATGATGTCATTCTGAGGGGATGCTGTCTCACGCGTTGTTCAAGTCCAACAAACCACGATGAAGAGGAAATTTGAAATAGAAGTTTATGTGAAGGAAAGGAAGAGTTTCGGGAAATGGAGTATATATATACGTAAATATATATATATATATATATATAAATATATATATATATATATATATATGTATATGTATGTATGTATGAAAGTCGTTATGACAAATGGAGATATATTCCACTATTAGGATTCGAACTTTTGCATGAGCGACTGCTTCTTACAAGGCTAATGGATCAGTACAACGGTATCGGTCTTGCCTCGTATGAAGCATGCAAAAGTTCGAATCCTAATGGTGGAGCATATATATATATATATATATATATATATATATATATATATATATATATATATATATATATATAAAGGAGGGGAGTCTCAGGAGTGAGAGGAAATAAATGAATGGGATACCGAGATGTATGGGGGATTTATGGCGTGTCAATGTGGGGGACTTCTGGTGACGTATAGGCGTATTGGAAGGAAGACGCAGTGAGCTGAGAGATCTAGTGATAAAATGCGGAGTGTGCTAGGGTACATATGGAGTGTAGCGGTTCGATGGAGTTGAAGGGAGAGGGAGAGAGAGGCAGGGAGAGAGAATGGAGTGAGAGTGGGAGAGGAAGGTTGATGTTGATAGGTACGTCGAGCCCTCTACTTCTCTTTGTGCGAGTTTTTTTTTTTTCCAAAAAGTGTTTTTCTTTCAATATGCTGATGCTGGACGAACGCGCGTATAAGCGCGGTTGTTATGATGAGGCGGAGAGAACCCGCTTTTGTTTCCCCGTTCTCTTTGAGATAACGTTGTGTTATGGTTTCTCTCATTTTTCCAACCCATATCGCCAAATGTATAAATCTCTCTCCCTCTCTCTCTCTCTCTCTCTCTCTCTCTCTCTCTCTCTCTCTCTCTCTCTCTCTCTCTCTCTCTCTCTCTCTCTCTCTCTCTCTCTCTCTCTCTCTCTCTCTCTCTCCCTCTCGCGTGTGGCTTTCTTTGATGTAGATGAATCGACACTGTGGGTGCTTGTCTCTGCCTCCCACCGAAGCTGTAGTTTGGTCTCACTGTAGAGCGTGGCCCTATTTTTACCCCAATTCTGACTTGGTTAAGGTTTGTTATGTTTATATTATATTAATGTATTTTCAAGAACGTACAAGAGAGAAAGAGAGGGAGAAAGAGAGAGAGAGAGAGAGAAAGAGAGAGGGAGAAAGAAAGAACGAGAGAGAGAGAGAGAGAGAGAGAGAGAGAGAGAGAGAGAGAGAGAGAGAGAGAGAGAGAACATCACCGCACACCTAAAAGGTCGAAGTCTTCGAAGTCCAGAGTGCATTTGCATCGAGACTTCGTGAACCAAGTGGCCTTGAAAACGAAGACTCTTCCTCCTTGGGCGTTGGTCCTTTTCGGAGGTTGGAGGTTCCTTGAAGGGTTTGAGGTCCAAGGGGCCACGGAAGGGTGGGGAGGGTTATGGGGTGATGTTTACCAGCGCTTCTGTCCTTGAGGCAAGGTCATCATATGAAGGCAGCAGGGTAGTACTCGTAGTAATGAACTTAAATTGGACAAATTTAGGTTTAAGAAAAAAATGGGCAAGGTTGTTAAGTTATTAATATAAGGACAGCAGGGCAGGACTCGTAGTAATGGACTTAAATTGGACAAATTTAATTGCAAGAAGGAAATAGGCAATTCCTGGTATATCAACAGAGTAGTTAACGAATGGAATGGACTTAGTAGCCATATAGTCAGTCAGCGTTGAAACAATTTATTGTTTTAAGAGATGATAGGTGGTAAAGGACATGGAACTACCTAGTGTAGGCCTTATAGTCTCTTGCAGTCTTCTCCATTCTTATGTTCTTATTTTTCGTCCTTCTGTCACCCCTATCTCGCGCTGAAGTGGAGGGGAAAGTGAAAGAAGGGAGTGGAGGGAGCTTCTGAAAAAAATCTGAAACCTGTCCGGTAAATAAGAGAAAAAAAGTCCGGTGTACGGGGGACTCGGTCCGGTAAACAAGAGTGAATTCCGTTATACGGCGAGCGTTGGGCTCGGTGTGTGCGCTAGATTGTATTCTATGAAAGCGGCGAGCCGAAAAAGTGTCCATGAAGGCACAAAGCTGATGGACACTGAATGGATTGCCGTGGAGGATGGATGTGTGTGATCGGTGGATGAAGAGTGGAGATGGAAGGGTGGAAGTGGATGACGTAGGATGTGGCTGTATTCCGTTTCTGTCGACCTCTTCTTCTGTTGGCAGTGCTTTATAATTGTTATCATTTTTGTTGTTATTATTTTTGTTGTTATTATTATTGTTAGTATTAACATAAATTTCAATATTATTGATATATTTGTTATTGCTTACTTACATCATTTTCCACTTCCTCCTCTTCCTCCTCCTCCTCCCCTTCCTTCATCCCTTCCTGCTCCTTATCTTCTCCCTCCTCATCTTCTTCCTTTTTCTCCTATTTTTTTTAAACAAATAATTCTAGTGTCCCGCGTGAATCGAAGAGGGAAAGAGAGAGAGAGAGAGAGCAAGAGAGAGGGGGAAGGGGTGTATAGGGAGATGTAATCATTAGAGGATAGGACGAAACACTATGAGGACAATAGGCCTGGATCTAAGTAAGGATATGACATCTGTGTTTTCGTATGTTATGTGAAATGTAAAAAAATAAAATAAAATAAAATAGTTTTTCCCTCTGAGAGTATTTTCGCTGGCCTCGGGTCACTTGCGGACGTCCAAAGCTGACCCTAGCTATGTCCAACTAAAACTTGAATTTGTGATACACCAGCGGAAGGTAACTCCTGTCCTAATAGAACCCCACTACCATTTACACTCCACGATCATTGCTCCTTTCTTGCATACTATAATTGGGTCAGTACTACTAGGTAGATACACACACACCACACACACACACACACACACACACACACACACACACACACACACACACACACACACACACACACACACACACACACACACCCGAGCACACACACACACACACACACACACACACACACACACACACACACACACACGCATGCACACAGACGCACACACACACACACGCACACACACACACACACACACACACACACACACACACACACACACACACACACACACACACACACTCACACACATTGTATTCTTCCATTGGTGATTGCAGTAACAGTAACGATAGTAACATTAAAAGAGTCTGAACCAATGGCGTTGATGTTGGAAGTCCTATGAAAAGCCTTCCGTTTCTCTCTCTTTCTCTCTCTCTATCTATCTATCTCTATCTGTCTCTTTCTCTCTCTATTTTCTCTGTCTCATTCTGTCTCATTCTCTCTCTTTTTCTCAGTGGCTCTCCTCCCCCTCTCTCTATCTATCTATCTCTATCTCTCAGTACCTCTCCCCCCCCCTCTCTCTCTCTCTCTCTCTCTCTCTCTCTCTCTCTCTCTCTCTCTCTCTCTCTCTCTCTCTCTCTCTCTCTCTCTCTCTCTCTCTCTCTCTCTCTCTCTCTCTACTCGGCTGCATCTCTGATCCAGAGGTCGTGGCTAGTAGACATGTAAAATATGGTAGATGGGCGACGATGGCTGGTTGTATGGAAGGGTAGCGCGAATTGATTACATGGAGGGTTGAAGTTGACGTACAAGGGAGGGCCGAGATCAGTGGGTGGATAGAGGGTTGTAGCCGCCGGAGAGAGTTGAGGGTGGTGGTGGAAGGAGAAGTTCGTGGGTGGAGGGGTGGATTGTGTTGGGTGGAGTGGTGGATGCACATGGGTGGAGGGCCAAACCCGAGCGTCATTAGGGTGGGGATGAGAGTGAACATAAACCCCCTCCTACCCCTCCACTTCCCCCTCCAACTCCGCCTCCACCTACCTCCTTCATTCCCCCCCCTTTTCCCTCTCCTACCTCTCCCCCAACCTTCTCCTCCCTCCTCGCCCTCCCCTCTACTTCCCCCTCCATCTCCCCCTTTTTCCCTCTCCTACCTCTCCCCCACCCCTCTCCCTCCCTCCTCACCCTCACCCTTCCCCTCCACTTCCACCTCCATCTCCTCCTTTTTCCCTCTTCTATCTCTCCCCCACCCTTCTCCCTCCCTCCTCCCCTCCACTTCCCCCTCCACCTTTTTCCCTCTTCTATCTCTCCCCCACCCTTCATCTCTCCCTCCTCCCCCTCCACATCCCCCCTCCACCTCCACCTCCACCTCCCTCCTCCATCTCCCACTTTTTCCCTCTCCTACCTCTCCCCAACTTTCTCCCTTCCTCCCCCTCCCCATCACTTCCCCCTCCATCTCCCCCTTTTTCCCTCTCCTACCTCTCCCCCACCCCTCTCCCTCCCTCCTCACCCTCACCCTTCCCCTCCACTTCCACCTCCATCTCCTCCTTTTTCCCTCTTCTATCTCTCCCCCACCCTTCTCCCTTCCTCCTTTCCCTCCACCTCCCCTCCACCTCCCCCTCCCTCCTCCATCTCCCCCTTTTTCCCTCTCATACTTCTCCCCCACCCTTCTCCCTCCCTCCTCCCCTTCTCCCTCCACTTCCCCCCTCCATCTCCCCCCTTTTCCCTCTCCTACCTCTCCCCAACCCTTCTCCCTCCTTCCTCCCTCTCTACTTCTCTCTCTCCCTGGCCTCCGGGCAGGATGGGTACCTTTTGTATGTGACCTTCGCCTTCACAGGAACGTTCATGTGTACACACACACACACACACACACACACACACACACACAAATACATAGGGCATGCACGCATGCATACCCACATGCACATACACACACACACACACACACACACACACACACACACACACACACACACACACACACACACACACACACACATAAGCAAACACGCATGCACATATACACACAAAATACACATGTACACACACACACACACATACATACACACACACATACACACACACACGAACGTATACATAGATATGTGTGGATAATACACACATACGTGTTTTCTCACCTGCTTATCATTATCACGTTTTACAAATGAGTTATTTGCCTTGATGATATGTCTTTGCCAAAATTTTCCAGTAATGAGATAATTACTGTATTTCATCAAGCTTGAAACAGTAACTTATAGTTTGGGTTTGTACTGCATCAGTGTGTGTGTGTGTGTGTATGTGAGTGCGTGAGTGTGAGTTTGTGTGTGTGTGTGTGTGTGTGTGTGTGTACGTGTGTGTGCGTAGGTGGGAGGGTGACTCGGGGCGTGGGGCGTTGCTGAGTACGTGTCTGTATGTGTGTCCGTAGAAAAATACACCCTTCATTTTTAGTCAGAAATCATTCCCCCCCACCAACCAGAAGACGAATGATCATTGAAGCTAAAAAGAAAAAAAAAAGAAAAAAAAGGAGGGGGTGGAGCTAAAATGCAACATGAACAGACTAAAAACTCTGATGTGTCTGCCATCCTGCATTCCTTTTTCCCAAATTCCCGAATATTTGCCTGACAAAGGAATCATTTGCTTCAATTTCGGATTCCTTTTCCATCGTCGAGATGGCTTCCGAAGTTGGTCTCCGTCGCCTCCTCCTCCTCCTCCTCCTCCTCCTCCGCGTCAGATTCTCTTATTTTCCTCTTCGATTCCTTTTTCTTTCATAACCGGAATCTAATCGTCTTCCGGGATCCTTCCATTACGTTTTCTCTCGCCTTCTTTGATCCGATTCTCCCTATTCTGTCCTCCATTAGGATCCTTTTTTTCCGAGCTCTCAGTTCTCGTCTCTCTCTCTCTCTCTCTCTCTCTCTCTCTCTCTCTCTCTCTCTCTCTCTCTCTCTCTCTCTCTCTCTCTCTCTCTCTCTCTCTCTCTCTCTCTCTCTCTCCTTTTTTTATAACGTCATAGGCACGTAGGTCTTCAATACTTCGGCTTCTAGATGCTGAAGAACATGGTGACTTTGTTCTATACAAAACCTTGGAGCGTCTGACCTCACATTCGCTTAGTTGTAAGTTCGAATCCCGCACTTCACTACGATTCCTAATAGTGGCTGTTACCTGCTCCAACAGTCTAACCGCATAGGACACAATTGACCGCTTTAGCCAAAGCTACGCGCCTCCTGGTGTAGCCTCCTCATCTTCTTATTGAAGACTTCAATGGCTTCGGAAGACGTACGTAATTCTTCAGTACTTCGACCCTTTCGAATGCTGTTTATCGAACTGCTCTTATTTTTTCGACCGGAGACATATTGGTGCCTTTGCACTGTGCAAGACCCCTCTGCGAGGACCCCGACGTCTTCGATGGCTCCGGAGGACACCTCATCTCAAACGCTATCGGAAATGGATAGACCTCTTTGTGATTGATCGCACTTCGAGAAACACGTTCACGCCTCAGGTGTTGGCAGGAAGGGAGAGAAGACTGTTGGAAGAGACAAACAACACAATGGGAGGGGGTCCATCATGACTCAATGGTAACGCGCGTGTCTGGTAACCACGTGGGGATTTCGGGCGTGTGTTCGAATCCTAACCACGGTGCAGAGGTTAGGAAGGGCATCCACTCTGGGTGATGGCCCCCTTGGAGGTGACCTCGGACCTGAGGTGACCTCAAGGTATCATACCGTTGACAGCATCTTCTTCGTTTATGTATTAACAGTTCCGGACCACCTACAAAGTTGAGGTCTGGGCGGGTGTTCTTCAAAAAAAAAAAAAAAAAAAGAATAAATGAATAAATAAATAAATAAAATAAATAAATAAATAAAAATAAAAAAAAGCGAGGAGACAAAGAGTGTTTAGAAGGGCAAAGAGAGAGAGAGAGAGAGAAAGAGAGACAGAGAGAAAGACAGAGAGAGAGAAGGCGGGTGACAAGAGCTGCGATGTTGGTCAGCGTGACACCATTGGCAAATGTTAACAGGAATGGAACGAATCTTCTTTATATTACGGAATGGACGGATTATTTCGTCGGCGATAACCAGCGCTTCTGTCCTAAGAGATGATATCGCACCGTGACGTCATAGAGGTGGTAAAGGAGAGCTACAGCAGGAAGGAGGAAAAATAGAAATTGAAAGATCAACACTATTTTTGAATGAAGATGACTCTACAATAGACAGAATAATACTAGGTTACTCTGGTTCATAGGGGTATTATCAATATAGCGTCACATGTTTTCAAACTGAAGTTCCTATAAGCAAGATAGAATTATTTATTATTTATCTATTTATTAATCATTTATTATTTATCTATTTATTAATTACAAGCAGCGGCTTCGCCGCACCTGCCTCCTGCAGGTTGCTTGGCATGCGGCGCTTCCTCGCTTCGCTCGCGGGCCATACAATTCACGGATACGTTTTATTTCTTAGTAGACGGTTCGCCTTCGTCAGATTCTACCTCAAAGTATTTTTCTGCGTCGACCTACATTCGGGCCACCTATGTTCTTTATCGCTGTCTTCATCTCTCATCCTCTTGATCATGGTCAAGATCTGATCCAACTTCTCCTTGTTCTTCTCCAACTTTTCGTGCAGTTCCTTATTTTCCTCCCTTTAAAGGTCTTGATGTCAGCGTACAACCCAGGGAACGTTTTACTGTGCTCGTCCCTAAGTCTAGTTGCCAACACCTTATCTTCTTGGAACGTCTTCTTCATTGTACCTTTGGTAGTCGTTAGCCACTTCCATAG
>NC_134785.1:75805123-75810123 GCF_046742065.1 Oratosquilla oratoria
TCTTCTTCTTCTTCTACTTCTTCTTCGTCTTCTTCTTCTTCTTCTTCTTCTTCTTCTTCTTCTTCTACTACTTCTTTTTCTTCTACTTCTTCTTCTTCGTCTTCTTCTTCTTCTTCTTCTTCTTCTTCTTCGTCTTCTTCTTCTTCTTCTTCCTCTACTACTAATTCTTTTTCTTCTTCTTCTTTTTCTTCTTCATTTTCTGTTTTTCCTCACCCGTGCCTCCTCGCCCTCAGCGTTCTCATCCTGAAAACTTCAGAAACCTCCTGCAAAAAAGGTTTATTCTCTTCAACATGGTTAAGTTGGGGACACAAACTTTTCATCAGTAAACTTGTGTGTAAGAAGACCACAGTCTCCACTCTAAGGTGGGATGGAGGTAGTGGTAGGGGGGGGGGAGGGATGAAAAATGAATAAATAAGATACAATCAAAGATCCATCTCACTATTTTCGAAATGAAGGGCTACATCACTACATGGCTGATACAGAGTGCAGCGAGGCATAGCTTACCACAGATGAAAGTTTTGATAACGCCATCTTACTAGGCCATGGCCTTTGGATGTAGAGTAGATTGAGCGAACAGAAATACAGATGACCCTAACGACACATCCTGAAGAAGAAGAATGTACGCCAAGGCGCGTACCTGCCGCCGAAGCCATCGCCTTTATGCTCTTTAAGGATTGTTGGTAACTACAGTCACTGCTGGGAATCAGAGAGAAGTGCACGACTCGAACCCATAACTAAGCAAATGCGAAACCAGCACGCTTCCGATTACGTCACTAGAGCATCTCCGATCTCGGTCCAGTGTGTGATTTCTTCGGAATTATTTTTGTAAAGTATTAAGAATTTTGTATGTAAACATATAGTAAACGAAATATTTTAGTGGGAGTGGGAGTACAGAGGAGAGACAAAAATTTAAAATGATCAGGAATTTATTCGTTCACTTTTGTTTTTGTTTTGTTTTTTAATTCTCCGATCTGCTGCGTGACTCTGGTCCTTAGGGATATCCCCGAAAGACTGACTAGATATGTTTTATGCAGTCTTTACCCCATACAAGGAGAGAAAAGGGAGATCAGTGTATTGTTCGGCGTAAAGTACTGGTATATTACTGAACAATGTCCCCACATCCAAGGACGCAAAGGCTCAATGATATTCACTCGTTCTCCACCTGTTCACTAACTTATTTTCTAGAACATATATCTAAGCAATACGAATGAACAGTTGAATATTGTGATAATCTGGTTCAGACTCTTCTCAAACTTGTAAAACTTGGTCGGGATTTGAGAAATTATTGGTCCAAGGATATTTCGATAAATGCCGAACTTTTTTGAAATACCGAATCGGCACCGGCACCATGTTCTTTGGGGGCAGTTCTTAACAAAACGGAAGAATAATTGAATACTTGTAACTATGCAAACAGGTATTATATTTATGAGTGTTTATCCTCACATAGTATAGTACATAGTCTTCGTCCTCCTGTTGTTCTCCTGGGAAAGAGTACAGAGCAAACGCGAGTGTAGATTCTCATCAAAGGTACAAGAAGACAAACATCTACTCAAGGCGATCTGCCGTGGACAGGGGATAGAGGCGCTGGTGAATTGCCTGGTACTAAGTAAAATAATGTTGCAGATTAGGCGGCTCGATCCCAGTCCACATTCACTGTAGAAATTATGAAGGCAAGAAACGGAAAATTAAATTAGATTTTGTCCATTCTTCTTCTTCTTCTTCTTCTTCTTCTTCTTCTTCTTCTTCTTCTTCTTCTTCTTCTTCTTCTTCTTCTTCTTCTTGGTATGACAAATATAATCTAAATAGTAGAATACCCACAGAAGCTGGGAAATGTCTTTCTCGAAACAATGCCCCAACCATTATGTGCACGTGTGTGTGTGTCTCTGTGTGTGTGTGTGTGTGTGTGTGTGTGTGTGCGTGCGTGCATGTGTGTACGTATACGCTTATTCTGTATATTCCTGTATGCGTATGCTTATATGCACACACAAGCTTAAGCCCGTCCCCCATTATCTCCTTTAAGTGTATATCTACATTTCCATCTTTCTCTCTCTCTCTCCCCCTCTCTCTCTTTCCTCGCTCTCTTCTTCTTTCCTCGCTCCTCCCCCTAAGAGGCACTTGAGTGAAAAGTGGGCACACCGCTACGCGCGCACAGGGGCAATAAACAAACCTGCATGAAATTAGTATATGATATAACGTTCTAATTGAATCAAGAGACGGAAGATAAAGTGGAGGTTGTTGTTGTTGTTGTTGTTGTTGGTTGATGGCTTCAGGTGGAAAACTTGCTACGAGGACTCTTAGTCTTCCGTCAAGCACTAACGTGTGTCGCATATTTCATTGTGCGATTTATTCTTTTTCTTTTAATTGTGTGTTTATTTATTCATTTGTTTATTAATTTTTATTAAATGATTTTCTATTAATTTGTTGTTATTGTTATCATGGCTACTATTCTTATCTATTATTTTTTTTATTTTGTGTCGAGAGTTGGAGGAGACTTTGAAACGGAATATGGGAGTGGGGGGGTCTCGGTCGGCAGAGCCCTGTTTTTTCAGAGAGAGAGAGAGAGAGCGGAAGAGAGAAAGTAAGAAAGAGAAGAGAGGAAAAAACAAGACTCACTGTGGTCAGGTAAATGTGTAAACTAACTAAAAATAAAAAAAATAAAAACAATTGAATGAAGAAGGTTTTGTGTTCAGGGTAGCCGTGTAGTACATGATTGATTGATGTTCCATGGCTGTGGCTTAAGGTGAGAGGGAGAGGGAGGAAAGAGGGTTAGAGGATGAGAGGGAGGAAAAGGAAGGAGCCATTGTCGTTTACCAGCGCTTCTACACTTGTGGACAATCTCGCCCTGGGAGGGAGAGAGGGAGGGATGGATCGAAGAAAGAGAGAGGAATGGATGGGGAAAAAGAAAGAAGGAAGGAGGGAGGGAGGAAGCAAGGAAGGAAACGGAGGGAGGGAGGAGTGTTAGGGATGGGAGTGTATGAGGGGAGTGAGTGAAGGCACGAGGGAGGTAAGCATGGAGACGAGAAAGAGATAGAGCAGAAGTCGGCCATGTCCCAGGCATCAGGTTCTTTGTAACGAAAACGTCAGTTTGTCATCGCCTTCAGCGACTCTACCGTGTTTACTCATAACTGCTCGTCTCCGGAGTGGTCTATAAGCTGCACATATGCCCCAACTGCTTCTTACCTGCTGACTCAACTGCCTGTTTACCTTTCTAAATGTTTACCTGTCTTGTTGTCTGTCTGCCTGGCTGCCTGTCTCTTTGCTTCCTGTCTGCTTATCTGCCTGGCTACCAGTCTGCCTGTATCCTTGCCTCCTGTCTGACTGTCTGACTGTCTGTCCTCCTGGCTACCTGTCTGCCTGCCTGAATGTCTGCCTGTCTGGCTACCTGTCTAACTGTTTACATACCTTCCTGTCTGCGTGCCTGATGCTTGCCTGGCTACCTGTCTCCTTGCCCGTCTGTCTGCCTGTCTGTCTATTTACCTTCCAAACTGTTTCTCTGCCTTCCTGTGTGTTTGTCTTCCTATTTTTCTGCCTAGATACTTGCCTATCTGCCTAAACAACTGACTGATTGTCTGCCTACCTGACTGGCTGTCTGCCCACCGACCTACCTACCCTACCAACCATACCACATCAACTATACCAACCATACCAAAGATCTCAACAATCCTAACATACATTCTATATCATCCATAGCAAACATACCAACCATATTAACAACACCAATCACCGTAACAATCCCAACCTATATACTATACCAACTATAACAACATAACAACCTACATGCCTACCTTTCAATTTATAATTCTACCAACGAACCTACAAATATTCCTCATTTCCCACGCACACTATTCTAGATTTTCAACGTGTTTTTATCAAACTAAGTGGATGGGGGGTGGGGGTTGAAGGAGTGTGTGTGAAAAATGAATTGACGCAGCCCAAAGGAATTTATATCCATCTCCATTTCTGCATGAAGGGATGGAGAGGGGGGGATCGCCGATTTAATAAAGCGGCCTTGCTGTGTCTTGCGACACTGCTTCTGACCCAGGGCAGTGGACAAGATGCAGGGATGACCCGTCATCCAGGAGAAGCCAAGATAAGAGGGAGGAAGGGGGGGGTGAATGGGAGTGGAGTATGTGGGATAGAATGGGTGGGAGGTTTTTTTTTTTTTTTGTTTTTTTTTTTTTTTTTTTTTTTTTTTTTTTTTTTTTTTTTTTTTTTTTTTTTTTTTTTTTTTTGCTACCGCCCTTGTAAAGGGGAAAAAGCCCTTGGTATATATGTATATATACATATAGCCTATATGTAAGTTCTAATCTTCTCGAAGGTTAGCTGCCAGCTACCTAAATAATTGGGTTAAGAAAACAAGATTTTCTAAATTGTTTACAAGACTCAGTTTACCCATTTTTTTTTTTTTTATCAAATTGATAAAAAAAAAAGTTATTTTCAATTCCTTCGAAGATCCAATATACCCATTTATTCGCAAACAAAAAACGACTGGTATCATACATCTCCAAAGACCAATTTATATTATCATTGCTCTTATATGACTCCAAGACCCAATTTCCTCAGTTTTTCACCAAATGTGATGAAGAAATTAATTGTTTTCACACATTTCCAGGTCCCAATTTATCAAATTTTCCATTAACCAGGGAAGATATTTTTTTTTTTTCCCAAAATGCAAAATTAACTCCGTTTTCTCTAGTTTATGTCAGTTTCTTCATAGCCTTCTTCATAGACTTCTTTTTAGGGACATACTTGCCTTTTATCATCGGAGACTTGTATATTCACAACTGCTGAACCAGATTCCATTATATTCGATGTTGTTTACAAACTCCAGACAGCCATACCCCTTCGTGGAACTTCGTCGCTGTATGGAGAACGGATCGCATTTATGGTGCGTCTTGACTCGTGCGCTTCTTCGAGTCGATCTCTCTTTCTGAGAGTCAATTTTTCTCCCTCTCTTCTCCCCTCTTTCTCTCTCTCTTATTCTCTTTCCCTCCGTCTCT
>NC_134785.1:75817623-75820123 GCF_046742065.1 Oratosquilla oratoria
CGCGCGCGCGCACTGGTTACTGCCACTGAAATAATTTACGTCAGAGTGCTCTTGGAATGATAGGGAGAGAGAGGGAAAAATTTGACTGCAACAGAAGCCACCATTTGTTCGAGGCTCGGGTTTTTTTTTTTTTTTTTTTTTTTTTTTTTTTTTTTTTTTTTTAGCCCGATGTTGGGTCACCTCCCCACCTGGCCAGTGCTGCCGGAAACCAAGGCTGGAAGCTTCATGAGCTCCACACGATATCCACAGCCGTCCAGGATCGACCATCAACTAAAATTCGATAACTCAAAGACTTTTCATCATTCTTGATTGAAATCTCGTCCCTTGAGTGTCTTTCCTGTCACTTAGAGTCTCGGGATTCGAACTTGTTTTATCGACTTCCTTTGCGGGTTACCCGCTGATGAGCTGGAACGGATGCCAGTGGTGTCACTTGCTGGTAATCGTACTCGTCGTACTGTAAGGGGTTTTCCAATAGTTACTTTACTAATGAGCGTGGGAGGCGATGGAGCTTTATATATACATATATATTTTTTTTGCATATTTTTATTTATTTATATATTCACTATAAAACGAGCTATTTATGCATTTGTTTGTTTATTTGTTTATTAATTTTCTAGTAAATGAGTTATTTTTTCTTTTTCGCCTATTCATTTATCTATGTTTATTTACTTTATTAATTTATTTGCCTATTTATTTATTCACTATGAAATGAATTATTTATTTGTTTGTTTATTTATTTGTTTATTAATATTCTAGAAACTGAGTTATTTATTTCTTTATCTACCTATTTATTTACCTATTTATTTTTGTTTTATTTATTAATTTCTCTGTAAATCTATTCATTTACTTATTTGTTTTTATTTATGTTTGTTTATTTTCTAGAAGTTGAATTACTCTCTAAGATCTTCTCTACAAATATTCTACCAATTAAATTGTAATACAGAGGTCGAATGTTCTCTCAAAAACTGAATAAAACCACATGAGTGACATTTTAACATGAAAGGTTAAAGAGAAGTTAAAAAAACAAAAGATATAGAGGTAATTATAGGTTATTATAAGTAATTTTAAGTTATTTATTATAAGTTAATACATATATACATATATACATATATATATATATATATGTGTGTGTGTGTGTGTGTGTGTGTGTGTGTGTGTGTGTGTGTGTGTATGTATATATATATATATATATATATATGACGATTATTATTATCATTATTTTACTTTTTTATAAAGGATATAAAGGATAAAGGATTTTTCAAATGCTGAATAGAAGCGTTTGTTCTTAGCCAGGACAAAATCATGAAAGTGACCCAAACGTGGAAAGACCAATTTAAGTCTATTTCCAACAATAACCGCGGCGCTTATACTCTTGCGGACAAAATCGCCCCCGTCACACCATCACGATATCTCGTCAAACGTTGCGAATTTGACAATCCTCAGGACGACTTCGCTTGCTGTATTCTAGAACTCCCTAAGTCTACAATTCAACAACGTGTTTGTCTAACCTTTGTATTCTAGGTTTAACTTCTCTTAGTTCGGCATTCAGGTTCTCAACATATGACGCTGAGATGATTAGACATTTCGAGATTCGAAAAATAAGAAAGATTTAAGGAAACTGACATGAGGGACGAATAGAATGCGAAACTGATCATCATTATTTTAAATGTAAATGATCCTTCACTCATAAAAGATAGTACGTAGTTCTGGTCCGCAGGGGGTGTTACTGAAGCCAATAATGCATTAAATGCATAAAATATAAGTCAATACCCTATCTGAAGTTAGATTTGCTTTTATCGTTCAGTTAATCAATCATTGAATTTGAATCCACTGTTAAACTAAAGCCTATTCCCCTACCACCCCATCACTCACATGATTGCTCCAACCTTTGCCACGTCACTCCTGCAAGCTTCTCTATCTCCTCTTTCCACCTTCTCTCTGGTCTCCTTTGTTCACGCTTCCCATCTCGCGGCGTCCAGTCCGTCACATACTTCCCTGGCCAGTTCTATTATGATAACTAAAAGTGATGAGGAGCCTACGTCAGGAGACGCTGAGTAGCAGCGAAGAGGAACGCGGGACTCGAACCCACAATCAAGCCAATGCGAGACCAGCACGCTACCGATTATTCCACTATTTTACGAATACAATAAGTTTCTTGGTGTTGAATATATTTTCATGATAACATTAAAACTGACGATTGCATGCAATTCTGTTGTTGAAATTTTAATATTAGTTTAGAACAATCGGTCATTTTTAAAAGAAAACACTTAAATGAAAAAAGAAAAATTCGGCCAATTTTACACCACCAGTCAAAATTACCCCGCGTGACTGAGTTTTAGATGAATAACCGAACAAGCTATTATGCCTTGTGGTGTGTGTATACGTGTATGTGTGTATGTATACGTGTGTACGTGTATGTGTGTATGTATACGTGTGTACGTGTATGTGTGTGTTTACTTGTGTATATATGTGTGTGTGCTACTATATTCATTCATCTGAT
>NC_134785.1:75822623-75825123 GCF_046742065.1 Oratosquilla oratoria
TCAGTTGAACAAATATATAAAGTGCGCCATGTTCTTCGACGGAATCACGTGACATTGTTTTGATGACGTCACACGTCCTCCTCAGTCATGTACCAGTATTAATATCTCTTCAGAATTAACCAGCGCTTCTATCCTTGGGGGATAATGTCTCACCGATGAGATGGAGACATAGAGGTGGTAAAGGAGAGATTATATATATATATAAAAATATATATATATATATATATATATATATGTATGTATGTATGTATGTGTGTATATAATATATAGGCATATGTATATATATATATATATATATATATATATATATATATATATATATACATATATATATACATAAATATATATATATATATATATATATATATATATATTAGTAGTAGCAGTAGTAATAGTAGTAGTAGTAGTAATAGTAGTAGTAGTAGTAGTAGTAGCAGTAGTGACCAGTCTCCAATGATAAAGGAATAATGCGGGACTCAGGTCCGTAGGGGTGACGATTTTAAAAGTAGTCAGCTTTCGTTTCCGAGCCGTGTCCAGTTTCCTATGTTAAAAGAAAACTACGTTACTCAGGTCCATAGGGGTATCGGTATGTTCATTGTGTTTTTGTTGTAAGACGAGTACAGCAAAGTTGAGGAACCATCTGTTCATTACAACGGAGAGTGAACATGTGCTGAACATTGTCTTGTTATTTATGGTGTTTGAAGAACACCATAAGAACACCATTGTTTTCTTTTGGTCTCTCAGTTGTCCTACGTCATGGCTCTCTTTCTCTCTCTCTCTCTCTCTCTCTCTCTCTCTCTCTCTCTCTCTCTCTCTCTCTCTCTCTCGTTCTTTCCCAGGATCTTACTCTTTTCATTCTCTCACCTTCATCTCTCACTCTCAACTCTCTTTCACTCATACTTTCTACCTTAATTCCTCTCACTCTTCTTCTTAATTTTCCTCTTAATATTCCTCTTAGTCTCATTTTCCCCATCTCTCTCTCTCACTCTCTCATTCTATCTCAAACTCTCTCTCCTCTCTCTCTCTCTCTCTCTCTCTCTCTCTCTCTCTCTCTCTCTCTCTCTCTCTCTCTCTCTCTCTCTCTCTCTCTCTCTCTCTCTCAATATCTATCCGTATATTTGTGCGTGTGTGTATGTTTTACATGGGGAGAGCACAAATTGTAGAAGAACGCATATGCACTTATTCCCCGATTGTGACTCTCTTTGTGAACTCTCCGTTCATCTTTTTCTCTTTCTTTACTGAGTTCGAAGGCTCTTTGCCGAGTTCGAAGGCAATTTGCCAAAGTAAATGAAATGCCTCGCCTGAAGACAAAAAATGGCCAAGCCTGTTTCTATGGTACTGTGTTACATCGCCAGTCCCTTCCTCTTGCTGTGATACACGTACATAGAGACCCAGCGCGTACATGTACGCGCACAAACACACATGTGTGTACAGTGATGCGATTGCGCTCGCGTAATACTGTCATTCGCTTTGTCTAGGTGTATATTCAAGTTCGCGCGGAGTCGGGGGATCTGTGGGGAAATAAACGTACATAGGAAATCAAGAAATTCATCATGTCCGGAGATCTGCCAAGAGAATGGAAGCTAGCTAACGTTACTCCCATATTAAAAAAAGGTGACAAAAAGAAACCAAATTACTACAGGCCTATAAGTTTGACTTCAATCAGAGATGCTATCGAACATCATTTAGAAAGTAACCGTTTGATAAATGATAGCCAGCATGTTTTCAGACTCAAACGTTCTTGCGGGACTAACTTACTCGAATTTTACTACACAGTCGTCGCGAATTATGGCAAAAGAAACAATATAGATTTAATATATCTAGATTTTGCAAAAGCTTTTGACACCGTCTCCCACGAAAGACTACTTATTAGATTAGCTTCACACGGAATAAGTGGTAACCTATTAAGTCGGACTAGTAATTGGTTGAATGATCGAAAACAGAGAGTTGTTTTAAATGGAAAAACTTCTAGATAGAAAAATATTACGAGTGGAGTTCTTCAAGGTTCCGTTCTTGGGCCACTTGTGTAAATAAATGATATAGACCACGAACTAAAATCTATTGTTTCAAAATTTCCTGATGATACAAAACTGTGTGGAATGGCAAATGATCACTTAAACCAATTAGATATTCAAGATCATTTAGATAAATTACAGCAATGGTCTGAAAAGTGACTAATGAAATTTAACACAAGTAATTGCAAGGTAATGTGCATAGGTAAAAATAACAGTAAGTACGATTACAAGTTATTTAGAAATTCGTTAACAAAATTGGAGAGTGAAAAGGATCTTGGCGTAATTATCAGTAACGATCCCAAATCATCTAATCAGTGTATTTCAGCCTCTGAGAAAGCAAATAAGATTCTAGTACTGATTGCGCGATCTTTTGACTTCAAAAGTTCATCACTCATTAACAAGCTATATAAATCGTTAGTTCGTCCACATTTGGAATATCCTGTTTCCGTATGGTCACCGAATCTCATTAAAGACATTGGCAGATT
>NC_134785.1:75830123-75850123 GCF_046742065.1 Oratosquilla oratoria
TTCAACATTTCAAGAAATGCATATTTATACATTGTGGAATACAATACAATTTAAAACACACATTACACATCATGTTCACGCAAGGCGTGCCTTAAAATTACAATATATATATATATATATATATATATATATATATATATGTGTGTGTGTGTGTGTGTGTGTGTGTGTGTGTGTGTGTGTGTGTGTGTGTGTGTGTGTGTGTGTGTGTGTGTTTGTGTGTATACCAAGAGCTTTTTTTCCCTTATAAAGGAGGTAGCTAAGTCTGAGGCACGTATCTATTCCCACCCATTTTACTCTATCCTTTCCACCCTTCCCATCTCAGTTCTTTATGAATGACGGGTCATCCCTGCATCCGCCAACTGCCCTGGGTCAAATGGAATGCAGTAAGACACAGTACATCTACAGCAAGGCCGCTTCAATTAATCGGCGACCCCCTCCTCTCCGTCCCCTCATGCAGGAAAAGAGAAGACGGGGAGAAATCTCTTCAGGCTACGCCAAAATATTATTTACACATAAGCACTCCCTAATCCCCTATCTCCCATCCCCCAGCCCTCCCTTCCTTGCATAACATTATCATCCATACACAGTCTTCTCCACTCATCCCTATCTCCTGCCTGCTCCCTTCCTTTCTCAACTGAGATTCCCCTCTTTCTCAACGCCCCCTTCACCCCATCCATCCATCTCATCCTCAGTCGTCCCCTCAAGTTCACTCCTTCCACCTCTGCCTTCTACACCTCTTTTACTTATCTTTCATCACTCATTCTTTCCATGTGTCCAAACCATCCCAATAATCTTTCATCAGCCGTATCTGCCATCTCCTTTTCCACTTCTGCTCTCCTCCTCACCTTGTTTCTCACTCTATTCAACCTAGTAACCCCCACCACACTTCTCAGATATTCCATCTTAAACACATTTAAAATATTCCCCTTAGCCTCTCATGAATTCCATGTCTGCCTCATACAATACCGTCGGCACAATTTCCCCTTCATACAATGTCCTCTTTGCGTCCATTCCCAGGTGCCTATTTCTCATAACACTTTTTGATCCCCAAAGCATTTACTTGCGTCTCTCAATCTACAATTTACCTCCGCCTCCATTTCTCCCTTTCCTGCCACATACGACCCCAAATATCTAAAGATATCCACTTCCAGCCTCTCTCCAGACTTACTTCCAACTCACTGCCATCCTCTACCCTTGTACCACTCATTACATTGCCTTTACCTACATTTACCTTCAATTTTCTCCTATCGTATACCTTCTCGATCTCCGTCACTAATTCCCCTAATTCCTTCTTTGACCCTACGACAAGCACAGTGTCGTCAGGAAAGAACAAGTGGCTCACATCCTACATTTCTCCATTTTCTTTAACAATCTCCACTTCCCTGCCCATTGCTCTCGCCTTACCTCCTCACCCATGTATACATTGAACAGCCATGGCGACATGACGCAGCCCCGACCCAGTCCCCCCATCACCTCAAACCTCCCACAGTGCCTTCCTGTCTACCCTGTCATAAGCCTTTTCCAAATTCATAAAGGCCCCAAAAATATCCTAAAATTTTCCTAAAGATTTCTAACATATCTTCCTTACCACAAAAATCTGATCCACACAACCCTTATCTTTCATAAACCCACACTGTTCCTCTTCTAATCCTCTCAGATCAAAACCCTTCCATAAACCTTCTAAACTGCACTCAACAACCTGATTCCTCTGAAACAACAACACTTACATTTGTCCCCTTTTCCCTTGTAAAGCGGAACTATGCAGGCACTCCTCGAGCCCTCCTGCACTCTACCTTCCCTGAGACAAACATTAAACAACCTCACTAAGGATTCCTCCCATCTACAACTGCATCTGTGATGTCACAGTCTTCCTCTCTCTTTAGCTCATCTTTTGACATGCTGCTTTCTTCTTCTGATGGATGACTTCTTTCCGGAGGAGCTGGTAAAGGAAGATCAGCACTGTGAGGTGCTGGTGCAATGGAATATAGAATGTCTGGAGAGAGAATATCAGTCTGTTGAGTGATCAGTAGATTCACGCCATATTATAGGAACAGTAAATTTCTTGGCTGTATTTTCCCTTCTATACCATCCTGTAAAAGAACATGAGTTTCTGTTTTGTTTTGTTTTGTTTTTTCTTAATTGGATTTTACTCTTGAAAAATAACAGCTGTCTTACCTTCTAGTGTTCTCTTCCAGTGCGCACAAGCAAAATGAGGTGCCCAGGTCTTGTCTCGATCCCCAACTGGCACACCAAAATATGCTTTGTAAGCTTCACACATGTTTCCAGATGCTGTCACAGATAATTTCTTTACTCTTGTCTTGACGAATTGACCACATATGGAGCAGAATGCATCTGGAGAATTGTTACAATCTCTTGATACCGTTTCACCTCTTGTGATGTGTCTTCTCAGGCAGAACTGATTGATAGCCTGCAAGAATCAACTTTTATATTGTCAAGCAGTACTCTAGAATATTCTTATTCTTTCTAGTATGTGTTCCAGAATGTTCTCAATCTTTCTAGAATATTTTTGAACCTACGTTAGAATATTCTGAATCATTCTAGAAAATAATTGTATATTCTAGAATCTTCTTGAGTATTCTACATATATCCAGTGCATTCTAGAAAGTTCTAGAGTATTCTAGAAACTTTTACGTTGAATAAAATGTTCTAAAATGCTCTGCAAACTTCTGAAAAAATGGTTTATCATTCTGGCACATTTGAAAAGATTTCTGTAATGTAAGGAAATTCTTGTAAATAAGAGAAATTTCTTGCTAAATCTAGTCAGTTCAAGAATGGTGTTATTAAAATAAAAAATATTTAGAACACTTTATATAATCATTCTTTATCTTAACTTATTTGCAATATTTCAAAAGCAATTAGATAAGCTATTGAGATTTTGCAAAGGTTTTTACCTGACATAAAAACCAGTAACAAGTCATACTATAATTAAGTAGGACAAAAATGCAAATTCATTGTCGTAACCACAAAAGCAAAGTTTTATTTTATTTATTTATTTATTTATTTATTTTGTATAGATGGAAATGACTGGAAAATCATGGCTTGGGGTCCAAGCACATGAAAAAAGGGAAGTTTTGTGACCTTGTGTTATTAGTTATTACTTCTTTAAGGTCATCTCTGGGATTTGCGTACCGGAAAGAAGTCATTAGTGTGCCAAATTTTGCACGTGTACCAAAGGTACCCCACCCATGGCGTGCCAAAGGTCTATAGCGTATAGCTAACCACACGCGTTGTTTACTGTTCGTTCGAAACCTTAGATATACCTTATCTTAACGATTTAAATATTTACCCATCTATCTATCTATCTTTGTATCTTTGGGGACATTCGCTAGTCCCATTTAGGCAATGTCCTGAATTAGATGTTTTTATGTATACAGATGTGTCGTAAGTGCCTTCATCTCTCTGTTTTACTAATGTATTTAAAAAGGGAAGGGACCCATCTATGCTGTGCTCAATTGTAAAATTGATACCAGATGTCTCTATTAATCGTTCTTTTAGATCGTCTATTTGTTGGCAATTTTCAGCTTTGACGAAAATATCGTCTATATATCTGCAGTAAATGTGAGGTTTTGCAGATTTGCGAAAATTTCATTTTCGATGCTACCCATAAAAAAGTTAGCAAAAAGTACTCCGAGTGGTGATCCCATTGCAACACCATCGGTTTGGCAATACTCCGAGTGGTGATCCCATTGCAACACCATATGTTTGCCCTAGAGGAAATAAGTATTGCCAAACCGATTCTACCATCAGTGCCTATATTAGAAGATCTCTTAGTCACTGTAATAATTGGGAAACAGTACATAATGAGTTAGAAAGAGCTTCTCAGACCCTTATAAATAATGGATTCGCCAATAAGGATATAGAGCGAATCACAAAAAGAACTCTAGACAAATGGTACTTGGACAAAAACCACCAGGACAAAAGCCACCCAGACAAAATCCCACAGGACATTAACGCCAAAAACCTGATTAAAATTTACTATAAGTCCTTCTTCTCCACAGCCTACAAAGAAGATGAAAGGGTTATGCAACAAATTATTAAAAGAAATATTAAACCTAAAGAAGAAAACTCTAAAGTACAACTGATTATATATTATCAAAATAAAAAGACATCCCAACTGCTACTAAAAAATAATATAAGACAAAGTAAAAGTGACCTTCAGAGAACTCACGTCATATATAGGTACACCTGTAAACTTGGGAACTGTGCATCCTAACCTTCAAACTATATTGGCATGACAACAATGAAGCTCTCACGCCGGTTATCATACCACCTCTCTTCAGGAGCTCCCAAAAACCACCATCATTCTGCTCACAAAAGAAAAAAGAAAAAAAAAACTCTAGTAGAAAACACAAGTGCTGGCAACAAATCAAGACCATAGAAGACTACCTATCCTCGAGGCTCTCTTTATTAAAGAAACATCTCCCAATCTTAATATACAAACTAGGGATTTAGAGGCCCTCCCTAGCGTAAGGAGATCTAAGCTCCCTGAAAGAAGGTACAATACTGATGACGTCACACAACAGCCGACCAATGAGGAAGTAGAATAGTTCGGGAGTCCCAGTCCAGCCCACTAGCCAATCAGAAGTCTCAAAATGAAATATCAGACCACCACTAATAGTATATAAACACAAAAATTCAATCAGATATTCACACTCTAGCCACTGATGAAGCACTAAGTAGTGTGAAAACGCGTTCTGGCCAGTTTTTCACTTTGGTAAAGCCATGCCCAAAGTAACTTACAAAACAATGTCATATGGTGACATTATAAGACAACTTCCCGTGGAAGGGAAAAAGGTTCTCAGAGAAAGAGAAAAGGCAGATAAAAAACTCTGCAATAATAATCTTGCCATAAATTTTAACCATATATATATATATATATATATATATATGTATATTTATATATATATATATATATATATATATATACGTGCCTATTGAGTATGTAAGGTAGGCATCCCCCAGCCCTAGCAGAGCGGAATCCTCAGACCCGGCGAAGCCAAGGCAAGGGAACTTCGTCGGGGCGAGGCTGGAGGGTTAGTGCCCCTCCACGCTTGCGTAGTCGTCGAAGGACTAGAAGGAACCGCTCACCGTCGAAGATGTTTGTTATATTTTGCTTTACTCTTCAAGATCCCAAGGCCGAAGGAAACGATAGGACATCGCGCGGATTACCATTACCATAAAGCCATTACCATGCCATTACCATACCATTACCGAAAAGCCATTACCAATGCCACGTCCGTGAGAGCCTAGGAAAAACAGGCTGATTTTACTGCGGACATCGAATTTGCGTCAAACTTACCATTGCCACGTCCGCGCGAGCCTAGGAAAAACAGGGTATAATCACTTACGGACATCGAATATGCGTTCAAATTGCCATTTACCATGTCCGCGCGAGCCTAAGAAAAACAGGCTATTTCCACCACGGTTACTTGATCATTGATCCGGGAGGATCGGGATATTTCCCTCAGCTGAATAAAATCGCCTGGCGGCAGCCAGAAGGAAATACATCGGGCTCTCCGTCACCCTCGACGTTTTGCATCAGGAGGAAGAGGATCGGCTCGTTGGGTCTTCTCTGGAACTAAAGAAACTTTTGAAAACTTTGACGTCGTCGACGGGGAGTTTCTTCAGCTGAATAAAATTGCCTGGTGATATCTGAATTAGATACAAGTGCATACATTCCAAAGGGTCCAGTGTTGTTTTTCAGTTTGGGGTCGAAGTTCCATCGTCGTTCTTTCGTTCTTTTGCCAATTTACTTCTTCGTCAGCTCGTTCGGTCTCCAGAATGATCCCCGGGTGAAAGAAGACAGACTAATAAACTATTTAGGCCTTATATATATATATATATATATATATATATAAATATATATATATATATATATGTATATATATATATATATATATATATATATACACACACATGTATGCATATACAGTATATGTATAATATATATATGTATATATATACATATATATATGTATATATATATATATATATATATATATATACACGTATATATATACATATATAACGTAGAAACCACTGTTGGAGTAGAAAAGACTGGAAACGGGGAATCTATATATTTCGATTGCAAACTGCAATCCTCTTCAGTAGATACAAATAAGAGAGAGGGCGTACTGTTTAAGTAGCACCCTTAACAAAAGAAAGGGTAACATGGTAAGATATCTCTCCCCTCTTCTCACTCCGTATGTGTGGTCAGGAGGCAAATGAGCTTTCACTAGGTTGGAGATGAAGAGTCCGGACATTATGTCCGGACTTCATCTCCAACCTAGTGAAAGCTCATTTGCCTCCTGACCTCACATACGGAGTGAGCCGAGGGTAGAGATATCTTCCCATGTTCCCCTTTCTTTTGTTAAGGGTGCTACTTAAACAGTACGCCCTCTCTCTTATTTGTATCTACTGAAGAGGATTGCAGTTTGCAATCGAAATATATAGATTCCCCGTTTCCAGTCTTTTCTACTCCAACAGTGGTTTCTACGTTATTGACAAATGTGTGATTACATTTTTCACCTGTAAATATATATATATATGTATATGTATATAAATATATATGTATATATATATATATATGTATATATATATATATATGTATATATATTGTGCCGATGTTGGGTCGCCTCCCTACCTGGCCAGGTGTGTCGGGACCCAACACAGGAAGCTCGCAGTGGGCCCTAGAAGTCGAACTCACCACCACCTGATCATAATTCCGACACTGTATACCTGCTCCCCATGAAAAAACTGGCACCAGTGTCCACAATATCTTCTCCATCAGCTTCTCGACTGGACGCTTGAGGGACTACGTTGTGACAGACGTCAGATTTTAATCGGAGACGAGGTCATTCGGGGACGCGAACATGATCAACGATAATGTCTTGAAATCTCACCGACAACGAGTCATTTCCCCAAAGGTTAAAGTTACATAATTCTTGCCAAATTATAATCTCTCTATCTCTCAGTTTCTCCCGCCCCTCTCTCTCTCTCTCTCTCTCTCTCTCTCTCTCTCTCTCTCTCTCTCTCTCTCTCTCTCTCTCTCTCTCTCTCTCTCTTTCTCTCTCTCTATATATATATAAATATATACATACATATATATATATACATATATATATATATATATGTGTGTGTGTGTGTGTGTGTGTGTGTGTGTGTGTGTGTGTGTGTGTGTGTGTGTGCTCGCGCAGAAGAAATCACTTGAACGCGTGATTCTGATTATGCCGAAAACCACAAGGAAAATAACAGAAATGAGACCGAGCGCTTTCGTCTATTCAGGCATTTTCAAGGTACAAACATAGCAGAGAAACAAGAACATATACCCAAAGGGTAGCTCTTTCCTAGTGACCCATGGACTCCGATTTCCGAGAGTTTTGGCTACAATTTTCTTAATGATAGAATTATCGAATTTGTACAATCCATGACTTAAATCTAAGTTGTTAACAAATATATCCGTGATCAGGCTGGATTATATGGTATTTTTATTCAGAGATGAATTACTCTTAACAATTACTTTAGCTTCCTTCCAATTGATGCAATGGCTGAAATCCCTAAGATGAACAAATATCGCGTCCATTACTGACGCTATACAAAGGATTACAAACTATAATAATGCAAATAACAAATAAAAAACATAAACAAATGCATAGGTATAGCTAAAACAAACAAACAGGCAAATAGCAAACAATAAACCGACACACAACCAACAACAACTGAAAATCAGACAGACAAACGATAACAAAACAAAAACAAATAATATAAGATAAATTATAATCATTACAGCATCTTACTTAGGTATTTATCTATGTTGTTTTAATCTAACATTTCATTCCTTCCCAGTCTGACCAATATAGCATTTGCTGCAACCTTTACATGGAATTTCATATACACGACCTTCCTTTATTTCAGGTGAATTTTTAATTAAAAGACTTTTGACTGTGTTGGAGTTTCTAAAAACAACGTGGATGTTGAAATTCTTAAGAATATGAGGTAACCTGATGAAATTGTCATGGTAAGGAAGCACGAGAAGATTTTTAGAATTAAATGTGTCTATAGCTTTATCCTCTAAATAAGACTTTCTAGCCATTTTTTGAGAATTGTCAATGAGTCAATTGTCAATTTCAATCCCCTCCACACCCTTTCCACACCTCCCATCTCAGATCCTCGTGGATGACGGGTCGTCCCTGCATCTGGCAACTGCCCTGGGTCAAACGCAATGCAGCAAGACACAGTACATCCACAGCAAGGCCGCTTCACTTAATCTGCCCCCCCACTCCCTCTCCGTCCCCTCATGCAGAAAAAGATAAAACAGGGAGAAATTCCTTCAGGCTCCGTCAAAATATCATTTACACGTAAGCACCCCCTAATCCCCTATCTCCCATCCCTCGGCCCTCCCTACCTTGCATAAAAGTATCATCCATACAGTCATTCTCCACATTTCCCTATCTCCTGCCTACTCCCTTCCTCTCTCTTCCTCTCACTTCCTCTCTCAACAGACATTCACCTCATTCTCAGCGCCCCTTCACCCCATCCATCCATCTCTTCCTCGGTCGTCCCTTCAAGTTCATTCCCGCCACCTCTGCCTTCCACACCTCTTTTACTAATCATTCATCATTTATTCTTTCCACGTGTCCAAACCTTCCCAATAATCTTTCATCAGCCCTATCTGCCATCTTTTCCACCCCTGCTCTCATCTTCATCTCGTTTCTCACTCTATTCAACATAGTAACCCGTAACATACTTCTTAGACATTTTATCTCAAACACACTTAAAATTTTCCTCTCTGCCACTCTTTACCCCATACAATACCGTCGGCACAATCACCCCTTCATCCAAACTCCTCTGCATCTATTCCCAGGTATTCATTTCTCAAAAGACTTCTTATCCCCCGAAGGTATTTACTTGCGTCTCTGAATCTACAATTTACCTCCACCTCCATTCCTCCCTTTCCTGTCACATGCGACCGCAAATACCTAAAGCTATCCACTTCCTCCAGTCTCTTTCCTTTAAGACTTACTTCCAACTCACTGCCATCCTCGAACCTTGTACATCTCATCACCTTGCTTTTACCCACATTTACCTTTAAATTTCTCCTATCGCATACCTTCCCGAACTCCGTCACTCCCTTAATCACTCCTCTGACCTTGCTACAAGCGCAGTTTCGTTAGTAAAGAACAAGTGGCTCACCTCCCAATTTTCTCCATTTTCTCCAACAATCTCCAGTCCCCTACCTATTGCCCTCTCCTTTACCTCCCGCACCAACCGCCATTGAACAGCCATGGCGACATGACACACCCCTGACGCAGTCTCACCTTCCCCCTCCAACCATACGCTCTCATTTCTCATTTCAAAAACAATTAGATAAGAAATTGAGATATTGCAAAGCTCTTTACCTGACATGAAAAACAATAATAATCCATACTATACTGAAATAAGGCAAAAGTGTAAATTCATTGTTCTAAACACAAAAGCAAAGTATTATTATTATTATTGTTATTATTATTTTTTTTTTCTTGTAAAATTATGGTTTTGGGTCAAGAACAAGAGAAAAGCCATATAAGGACCAATAGGTCTGTTACTGTTCGTTTATCCATCTAACTCCACGTAACTCCTCTTCTTTGCCTACACACCCTCGCGACAACCGCACCTGTAATTACTCCTCAAACTCCTCCCCATAGTTCGTCCCCTTCTCCCGTTTTAGTTCCAAACGTCCCCCTACCTCTCTCTCTCTCTCTCTCTTTCTCTCTCTCTCTCTCTCTCTCTCTCTCTCTCTCTCTCTCTCTCTATAATATATATATTACGGACTTTTTTCCTCACCAACCTTTTTCTCTACCTTCCATTATCCTCTTTTTTCTCACTATAGCATCCTATCTTCTACCTTCTCCTCCTCTCTCTCTTTCTCTCTCTCTCTCTCTCTTTCTCTCTCTCTCTTCTTCCTCCTCCTCCAGCAACTCCGAATGAAAGTCCTGCTTCTTCCCTCCTTCTCCTCTTTCTCCTTCTCCTCTTCCTCCCCCTCCTCCTCCTTCTCCTCTTCCTCCCCCTCCTCCTCCTCCTCCTCCTCCTCCTACTCGTACTTCTCTTCCTTTATTCTTTCTCCTACTGCTACTCTTCCTCTTACACTCCACCGCCTCTTCGCCCTCCTCCACAGCCTTTTACTTTTTATCTTCCTCCTCTTCCTCCTTCTATTCTTCCTTTTCTTTCCTTCCTCTCCCTTCTCTTCTTCCTCATACACCTACTCTACTCCTACTCCTACCCCTACCACTCCTCTTCCTCCTCCTCCTTCGTGACCTTCCTTTTCTCCTTCTCCTTGTCATCCTTCTCCTTTCTCCCCCTCTTTTTCCTCCTCCTCCTCCTTGGTCTCTTTGTTATTTCCCTCCTCCTCCTCCTTGTCCTCCTTCTCTTTCTCCTCCTCCTTTTTCTCCTCCTCCTCCTCCTATTCCTTGTTCTCCTCCTCTTTCTCCTCATCCTTTTTCTCCTTCTCATCCTCATCCTCCCTCTTCCCCTCCTCCTCCATCTCCTCCCCCTCCCCTTCCCTCCTCTTCTTCCTTCTACCTGTCTTCCTTTTCCTCAATGTCTTGTTCCTCCTTTCCTCCTTTTTGTTTTCTTCCTCATCCTCTTACTCCAGCATGTACTCCTTCTACTCCTCCTCCTCCTCCTCCTCCTCCTCCATCTCTTCCATCTCCTCCTTTTTACCCTTTAGGCTTCTCCTCGCCCCGTTTACCTGTACCTGACACTCTTCCTTCTCCTCCTCCTCCTCCTCCTCCACTGCCTCCCCTCCTCCTCCTCCTCCTCCTCCACCTCCCCTCCTCCTCCTCAACCTCCCCCTCGTCTTCTTCTCGTCCTCGGGGCGATTACGACGAGTGCAAGGTGTAAACAATGACACCTCTCTCTTCCTCTCTTTCTCTCTTCCTCTCTTCCTCTTTCTCTTGCTTTCCGACTCTTCGACTGGCTTCCCCCCCTCGCCCTCACCCCCACCCTCCTCCTCCTCCACCCTCCCCATCCACCCTCCCCCTCCACCCTCCCCCTCCACCCTCCAATTGTCTTTCTCTTCGTGTCTTCTCCGTTTTCAATAGGTCCACTTTTTTCATTTCCCTTTTCATTGCCCATTTATCTTCCATTTTTCTTCTTCTCTTTTTTCATCCAATTCTTCTTCTATTTCTTTTTTTTCTTCGTTTGCCTTCTTCTTCTTTCTTCCTCTTTTTGTTTTTATTCTTTCTTCTTCTTTCTTCTTCTTCTTTCTTCTTTCTTCTTCTTCTTTCTTCTTCTTCCTCTTCTTCTTTTTCTTCCTTCTCTTCTTTTCTACTTCTTTTTTCTTCTTCTTAATCTATCCTCCTCTTTTTTTCTTTCTTCTTCTTTTTCCTCTCTCTTCCTCTTCTTTTTTCTTTTTCCTGTTCTTCTTCTTCTTCTTCTTCCTCTTCCTTTTTCCTCCTTCATTAGCCTTTCACTTTTTCTTCTCCTTCTTCTTCTTCTTCTTCTTCTTCTTCTTCTTCTTCTTCTTCTTCCTCCTCCTCTTGTTCCTCTTCTCCATCGTTTTCTTCGTTTTTTTTAAGTCCCTATATGCTTCCGGATTCTAATTTTTTGCCTTCTAATTCTTCTAATTCTCTATTCTTTCTATTCATCTTTCTTTTCTTCTTCTTTCGTCTTTCTTTTTTCTGTTTTTATACTGTCCTTTTATTCTTTTTCTTTATAATTCTCTTTTTTCTTCATATTCTCCTCTTCCTTCTTGATATTTATTTTACTCTTCCTCTTCATAATCCTCTTCCTCTTCTTCCTCTTCCTCCTTTTCCTCCTCCTCCTCCTCTTCTTTCGTCTTTCTTCTTTTTCTGTTTTTTTATATTATCCTTTCCTTCTTTTTCTTTATAATTTTCTTTTCTTCTTCATATTCCTCTCCCTCCTCTTCTTGATATTCATTTTACTCTTCATAATCATCTTCCTCTTCTTCCTCTTCCTCCTCTTCCTCCTCCTCGCCCGTCTCTTCCTCCTTCACATTCTCCTCATCTTCTTCCTCATCTTCCTCCTCATCTTCCTACGCCCCCATGGAAAAGGAAGAGAGCGAGAGAGAGAGAGACTGGGGGCTGGTAGAGAGATAGAATTGTAATGATGATGATAATGATTATGATAAACGCTCTTTATTTTAGTCCCGAGGTCATAACCAGACTCATTGTTATGCATAATACCATCAAGGCGCCTCCGACTCCAATCATTACGGTCTTCGTTCATTCCCAGACTGGAAATGACTTTCACTTTTCCAGACTCTCTCTCTCTCTCTCTCTCTCTCTCTCTCTCTCTCTCTCTCTCATTTTCCTCCCTCTTTAATCACTCACCTCATCTCCTTCCTCCTACTCTTCTTGCTCTCCGTCCTTTCCTCCCTCAACACCCTCCCTCCCCCTCCCTCTTCCCCCCTCTCCCCTCTCTCCCCCTCCCACTCCCCCTTCCTCTCCCGGTCCATTACTCTCTTCCTTTCACTTACCATTTTTGCTCTCTTCAGTTTCCTCTTCCCCTCCTTCTCTCTCCCCTCCTCTTCCTCCTCCGCTCTCCTCCCCCTCTTCCCCTCCTCCTCCCCTCCCCTCTTTCTCCCCTCCCCGTCCTCCCTCCCCTCCCGTTCCCTCTCTTCTGTCTTCATCACCCGTCCCCTCTTCTCCTTCCTTTCTACTCACCTCCCCCTTTTCCCCTTACCTATCACACTCCCACCTGTTCCCACTTCTCCACCACCTCCTATCCCCCACCTCCTCCTACCTCCCCACCTCCCCATTCTCCCCCCACCCCCTCTCCCCCCTAATTTTTCCCAGTCTCCCCTAGCCCTCCTATTTCCCCCAATTCCCTCCCATTTATATTTCTCACCCTTGTTCAACCTTCCTTCAGAATACACGCACGCACACACACACACACACACACACTTCCCTCTCATTCGCACGTCATCTCTTGTTTTGTATTTTTTCTTCTTCCTTGTTCTCAGGCCATTCTTCTCGCTTCCTTTCTTTTCCTCTCCCCCCCCCCTTTTTTCAAAAAATTGTCTTTGTCTTGTGCCTTGCCTCCGCGCCGCTCGGGAGTTGGGGGTTCCCACCTGATATGTTGGTATTGAGCTCCTTCTGAGGCACCCATCTCCCCATTGGAGGATGCAAACTCCCCTGTGGAGGATGTAAATCATCCTGTGGAGGATGTAAATTATCCTGTGGAGGATGTAGATTCCCCTGTGAAGGATGTAAGCTTCCCTGTGAGGGATATAAATTCCCCTATGGAGGATATAAATTCCTATGTGGAGGATGTAAATTCCCCTGTGGAGGATGCAAATTCGCCTGTGGAGGATGCGAACTCTACTGTGAAGGATATAAATTCCCCTGTTGAGGATGTAAATTCCCTGTGGAGGATGAAGATTCTCTTGTGGAGGATGTAAATTTCCCTGTGGAGGATATAAATTCCCCTGTGGAGGATGTAAATTTTCCTGTGGAGGATGTAAACTTCACTGTGGAGGATGTAAACTTCCGTATGGAGGATGCAAATTTCCCTTTGGAGGATGCAAACTATCCTGTGGACGATATAAATTCCCCTGTGGAGGATGCAAACTTCTCTTTGAAGGATGCAAACAACTGTATGGAAGATGCAAACTTCCCTATGGAGGATGCAAGTTTCCCTGTGGAGGATGCAAACTCCCTATCGCAGGATACAACATCCCCTACGGAGGATACAAATTTCACAATGGATAGTGCAAACAACCATATGGTAGATGCAAACTCCTTTGTAGGATGCATACTCACCTTTGGAGAATACTAACTCCCTTGGAGGATGCAAACTCCCCTATGGAGGACGCTAATAACCCTATGGAGGATGCAAACTCCATAGTGAAAGATATTTCCTCCCCTTGGAGGATGCAAACTCCCTTATAGATACAAGCTCCCCTGTGGAGGATGCAAATTACTTTGTGGAGGTTGCAAACTCACTTTTTGGAGGATGCAAACTCTCCTGTGGAGGATGCAAACTCCCCTGTGGGGGATGCATACTTCCCTATGGAGGTTGCAAAATCCCCTTTGGAGGATGCAAACTCCCCTGTGGGATCCATACTAATCTGTGGAGTATTAAATCTTCCCTATGGAAGATGCAGTCTTCACTGTGGAGGGATCAAACTCCCCTGTGGAGGATGCAGAATCCCCTCTGGAGGATGTAAACTCCCTTGTGGAGGAAGCTAATAATCATATGGAGGATGCTATACCCCATAGAGGTTCACACCTCCTTTGTGGAGGATGCAACCTCCCATGTGGTGGATGCAACCTCCCCTGGTGAGGTTGCCGACTTGTGGGATGAGGTTGTTCAATGAAAAAGGTTGTTTGCTTTTAACATTTGGTATATGGACCTCTTCATTAGAATTATATATTTTTTATGACGTCTGATGATCATATGAAAGATGGAGAGCGTCGCTCGTTACACACACACACACACACACACACACACACACACACACACACACACACACACGATTCGATGGCGCGGTGGTAGAGTTCCCGGCTGCCACTACGGTGGTCCGGGTTCGAATCCCGCCCAGGGTTGAAATAATTTCAGTATCGCTGCGATGTGAGTCGTTACTCCAACTTCCGTGGGGAGGGAGTTGGGAGTATGTGTGCGTGTAAGGTCACAACATTACCCATAGATCGGTCATATATGAGCTTTGAGCTCTCTTTCGGGAGGGAAATAGCTGTCGATCACGAGTCCAACACGTAATCTAAGACCATGGTGAATAACACAGACACACACACACGCCAAACCGACCATGTCGGTCACATAGCTCCTGTATAAATGCTGCCAAATGTACATTGAAGACTACCAACATTCCTATTGCTGTTATTGCTCATGTGATCATGGAAGAAAAAAAAAACACGAAGGCGAATATCAAACTTTTGAAAAAAAAAAAAAAACAGCGATGGAGAACATATGAGGTTTTTTGGTTCCATAAAAGAGAAAATCACGAAGGAGAATTTTTTTTTCCTGAGATGCGTTTTATTTTGGTGTAAGTAGAGCTCCGTTTCAAATCCAGCAGCTGGTTTTTGCCCACTTAGCACATAGGGCAAAGGTGACCGCGTTAGTTGCATCTCGGCACCTCCATACGTGTGCCCCTCTTCTGTGCCTCATTAGTTATTTTTATCATTTTAATTATTTGTTTATTTATTCTATTTGTCTATTTATATTATTATTTCTTCATTTGTCTATTCATTCTATTGATTTAATTATTCATTTACCTATTAATTTTATGTTTGTTTATTTATTTCTATTTCATTTATCTATTTATTTGTTTGTATTTTTCGCAACAATCAAGAGCCAACCGTACTTACGAGCCGATACCTAAACCAAACATGCCACAACGTTTAACGAGAGATTTATTTCGTTTGATAAATATACTATCAGAAAAATTTCACTTTTTCGCCACTTGGTTCGATTTCTTACTAAATGTGTCTTTCTATTTCAGGTAACGTACACGTGACTACCTGCATGGATAGACCACGTCATTGAAGATATGGTAAGCCAATTTCTTTCTTCTTTTGATATTGGGGATTAATACCCACTCAGTATTCATCATTTGCATCTTTCCTTTCCCCTTTCTCTACTCAAACCTACCCTCTACTCAAAAAAAGGTGATATAAGCAAGGTCATCATATTAAGACAATAGGATACGACTCGTAGTAATGGGTTTAAATTGGATAAATTTTAGTTTAAGAAGGAAATAGGCAAGAACTGGTTTACCAACACAGTGGTTAACGAGTGGAATAGACTTAGTAACCATGTAGTGGTTACGTTAGGAGAAGGTTAAATAACTTTATGGATAGGGATGACAGATAAGGGACATGGAACTGCCTAGTGTAGGCCTTATGGTCTCTAGCAGTCTCCTTCATTCTCATGTTCAAAAGGACAGAAGCGCTGGTTAATGGCGGTGATGTCTCCCTCCTTTCCCCTTCTTTTCTTCCTTCCCTCCTTCCTTCCTCCCTTCCTTCCTTACTTATTTCCTCCTTCCTTCATCCCTTCCATCCTTACTTCCTTCATTCCTTCATTCTCTCCTTACTTCCTTACTTCCCTCCTTCATCCCTTCCCTCCTTACTTCCTTCCTTCCTTTCTTACATCAATACTTCCCTCCTTCCTTCCTTAATTCCATACTTTCTTCCTTCGTTACTTCCCTCTTTCCTTCCTTCATTCCTTCTCTCCTTACTTCCCTCCTTCCTTACTTCCTTACTTCCCTCCTTTCATCCTTCCTTCCTTCCTTCCCTGCCACCTTTCTACCCTCCTTCCTACCCTCCTTCCTTCCTTCCTTCCTTCCTTCCCTCCTTCTTTCATCCCCTCCTTCCTACTCTCTATCCTTCCCTCTTTCCTTCATTTCTTCCTTCCTCGCTCTCTTCCAGCTTCTTTTCCTCCCCTCCCCTCACTTTCTTTCTGCCTCTCTCCTTCTTTCCTTCCTTCCTTCCTTCCTTCCTTACCTCCTCTCCTCCTTCCTCCCTCCCCTCACTTCCTTTCTACCTCTCTCCTTCCTTCCTTCCTTCCTTCCTTCCTTACTTCCTTCCTCCCCTCCTTCCTCCCCATCCCATCACCCTTCTTCACTTCTATATACAGCTGCTCTCTTCCTTCCTCTCTATTTCTCTTTCTCAGTCCACCTCCCTCTCTATCTGCCCCTTTATATAATAGATATGACGAAATTGAAGCTCCATGACATTAAGCGATTTCCCCAAACCGCAGAAATAGATAATGAATTGATATATATATATATATATATATATATATATATATATATATATATGTGTGCGTATGTGCCTGTGTGTGGTGTGGTGTGTGTGCGTGTGTGTGTGTGTGTGTGTGTGTGTGTGTGTGTGTGTGTACACGAGCGTGTACATGCATGCGGATATGGGTATTTTGGAGTACCTGCGCTCAAATGTGATAATATGTGCGTGTAAACTCGCTCCACATACCACATTTCCCCTCCCTCACTTCCCCTCCCTCACTTCCCCTCCCTCACTTCCCTTCCCTCACTTCCCCTCCCTCACTTCCCCTCCCTCACTTCCCCTCCCTCACTTCCCCTCCCTCACTTCCCCTCCCTCATTTCCCCTCCCTCACTTCACCTCCCTCACCTCCCCTCCCTCACTTCCCCTCCCTCACTTCCCCTCCCTCACTTCCCCTCCCTCACTTCCCCTCCCTCACTTCCCCTCCCTCACTTCCCTCTCCCTCACTTCCCCCTCCCTCACTTCCCCTCCCTCACTTCCCCTCCCTCACTTCCCCCTCCCTCATTTCCCCTCCCTCACTTCACCTCCCTCACCTCCCCTCCCTCACTTCCCCTCCCTCACTTCCCCTCCCTCACTACCCCTCCCTCACTTCACCTCCCTCACTTCCCCTCCCTCACTTCCCCCTCCATCACTTCCCCTCCCTCCCTTCCCCTCCTTCACTTCCCCCTCCCTCACTTCCCTTCCCTCACTTCCCCTCCCTCACTTCCCCTCCCTCACTTCCCCTCCCTTACTTCCCATCCCTCACTTCCCTTCCCTCACTTCACCTCTCTCACTTCACCTCCCTCACTTCCCCTCCCTCACTTCCCCCTCCCTCATTTCCCCCTCCTTCACTTCCCCTCCCTCACTTCCCCTCCCTCACTTCACCTCCCTCACCTCCCCTCCCTCACTTCACCTCCCTCACTTCCCCCTCCCTCACTTCCCCCTTCCTCACTTCCCCTTCCTCACTTCCCCCTCCTTCACTTCCCCTCCCTCACTTCCCCTCCCTCACCTCCCCTCCCTCACTTCCCCCTCCCTCACTTCCCTTCCCTCACTTCCCCTTCCTCACTTCCCCTCCCTCATTTCCCCCTCCCTCACTCCCCCTCCCTCACTTCCCTTCCCTCACTTCCCCTCCCTCACTTCCCCTCCCTCACTTCCCCTCCCTCACTTCCCCTCCCTCACTTCCCCCTCCCTCACTTCCCCCTCCCTCACTTCCCCTCCCTCACTTCCCCTCCCTCACTTCCCCTCCCTCATTTCCCCCTCCCTCACTTCCCCCTCCCTCACTTCCCCTCCCTCACTTCCCCTCCCTCATTTCCCCCTCCCTCACTTCCCCCTCCCTCACTTCCCTTTCCTCACTTCCCCTCACTCTCTTCCCTTCCCTCATTTCCCCTCCCTCACTTCCCCCCTCACTTCCCCCTCCCTCACTTTCCCCTCCCTCACTTCCCATCCCTCACTTCCCCCTCCCTCACTTCCCTCCTCCCTCACTTCCCCTCCCTCACTTCCCCCTCCCTCACTTCCCCCTCCCTCACTCCCCCCTCTCTCACCTCCCTTCCCTCACTTCCTTTTCTTCACTTCACCTCCTCACTTCACCTCCTTCACTTCACCTCCCTCACTTCCCCCTCCCTCATTTTCCCTCCCTCACTTCCCCTCCCTCACTTTCTCTCCCTCACTTCCCCTCCTTCACTTCCCCTCCCATACTTCCCCGCTCCCATACTTCCCCCTCCCTCACTTCCCCCTCCCTCACTTCCCCCTCCCTCACTTCCCCCCTCTCTCGCTTCCCTTCCCTCACTTCCCTTCCTTCACTTCACCTCCCTCGCTTCACCTCCCTCAATTCCTCTCCCTCACTTCCCCTCCCTCACTTCCCCCCTCACTTCCCCCCTCTCTCGCTTCCCTTCCCTCACTTCCCTTCCTTCACTTCACCTCCCTCGCTTCACCTCCCTCAATTCCTCTCCCTCACTTCCCCTCCCTCACTTCCCCTCCCTCACTTCCCCCTCCCTCACTTCCTCTCGTTGTTGTTTTTTTTTTCATCGATTGCACGACCATCTAAGACACTTTCCCCTCCCTCTTCCCAAGCCCTCTTCTTCCTCTTCCTCCTCCTCTTCACTGCGCTCTTCGCTCGTTCTTTTCTTCTTTTTCATCCCTTCCTGTCTCACCTTCACTTATGAAAGCGGAAAGCCAACGGGGAGACTCCCACCATCCTTTACGATTCCTATCGAAGCACTAACTCTACTTTACTGCTCCCTTAACCTCTACTGCACTACAATTACTACTATATAACTACGAATACTACTATTACTACTATTTTTTGTGTGCTAACTTAACCTCTACTGCGCCACAATTACTACTATATAACTACTACTACTACTTCTATTTTTTGTGTGCTGCTTTAATATCTACTGTACCATAAATACTATTATAACTATAACTACGACTACTACATTTTTTTGTGTGCTGCCTTTACCTCTACTGTACCATAAGTACTTCTACAACTATAACTACTACAACTTTTACTACTACTACTACTACTACTACTACTACTACTATTTTGGAACTGTGTGGTGGAAGCAATCATGATCTGTCTCCCGCAGACACAGTTTATTGGCCCCTCTCCCGCCAATGGCTACTACTACTTCTACTACTACTGCCACTACTAGAACTAGAACTACTTCTACTACTACTACCAATCCTACTACCGGTACTGATAGAACTGGCTTTACTATTTATAGTAGGACTACGACAATTACAATTTTTTATTATAATTTTTTCTTTTTTTCTTCCTTTTCTTTCTTTTTCTTCCTTCTCATTCTGTTATAGACGACGCTTTGACCGAGGAGAGGGAGAGAGTGAGAGAGAGAGAGAGAGAGAGAGAGAGAGAGAGAGAGAGAGAGAGAGAAATAGAGGGGGAGGGAGAGAAAGAGAGAGAGACGGGAGAGGGAGAGTGAGAGGAAGAAAAAAGAGAAATAGAGGGAGAGATAGAGACAGTGGGGGGAATGAAAGAGAGGAAGAAAGAGAGAGAGAGAGAGAGAGAGAGAGAGAGAGAGACGACGCTTTGACCGGTCCTCGATGGAGACCGTGCGAAGGCCTCTTGTGGCCTCGGTAATCGTATGCATGAATCCCTTTGATGACGTCATTACCACGGCGAGACGAGTCCTCGAGGCCCTCTCGAGATCGATTGGGGCCTTTTTACGTTTCCTGCGGCCGCCGAGACCGTGGCTACGGCCGGTAATTACCTGGTCGAATTGGGTG
>NC_134785.1:75860123-75862623 GCF_046742065.1 Oratosquilla oratoria
CTCTTCCTCCTCCTTACTCTACTTATTCCTCCTCTTTCTCCTTAATCATCCTCTTCCTCTTCTTTGTCCTCCCCTTCGTCCTCCTCTTCATTCTCTTCTTCCTCCCATTCCTCCTCCTTCTTCTTAATCCTTTTCTTTCTCCTCATCGTCCTCCTTTTCGTCCTCCTTTTCATCCTCCTCCTCCTCCTCCTTCTCCCTTTTCACTATATTTTCCTTATCCTCCTCTTCCTCCCCCTCTTCCTCCTCCTAACCTCATTTCTCCTCTTCGTCCTCCTTAATCCTCTTCTTTCTCCTCTTCCTCCTCCTGTTCCTCATCCTCCTCTTCCTCCTCCTTACTCCTGTTCCTCCTTCTCCTTCACTACCTTTTCCTTATTCTTCTCCTCCTCCTCTTCCTCCTCCTTACTCTATTTATTCCTCCTCTTTCTCCTTAATCCTCTTCTTCCTCCTCTTCGTCCTCCACTTCGCCCTCCTCTTCATTCTCGTCTTCCTCCCGTCCCTCCTCATTCTCCTTAATCCTCTTCTTCCTCCTCTTCGTCCTCCTTTTCGTCCTCTTTTTCATCCTCATCCTCATCCTCATCCTCTTCTTCCTCCTATTCCTCCTCCTTACTCTACTTCTTCCTCCTCTCACTCCTCTTCTTTCTCCTCTCCTTCCTCCTCTTCCTCCTCTTCTTCCCCCCGTTCCTCCCCCTGTTTCTCCTCGTCTTCTTTCTGCTCTTCTTCTTCCTCTTCCTCCTCCTCTTCCTTCTCCTCCTTCTCTACTTACTCATCCTCTTTCTCCTCCTTACTCCTCTTTTTCCTCCTCTCCTTCCTCCTCTTCCTCCTCTTCCTCCCCCTGTTCCTCCTCTTGTTCCTCCTCGTCTTCTTTCTGATCATATTCTTCCTCTTCCTCCTCCTTTTCCTTCTCCTCCTTCTCTACCTCCACATCCTCTTTTTCCTCCTTACTCCTCATCTTCCTCCTCTTCCTCCTCATCTTCCTCCTCCTCTTCTCCCTGTTCCTCCTCCTGTTCCTCCTTGTCTTCTTTCTTCTCATGTTCTTCCTCTTCCTCCTCCTTTTCCTACTCCTCCTTCTCTACCTCCTTATCCTCTTTCTCCTCCTTACTCCTCTTCTTCCTCCTGTTCCTCCTCATCTTCCTCCTCCTCTTCTCCCTCCCGTTCCTCCTGTTACTCCTGTTTATCCTCGTCTTCTTTCTACTCTTCTTCTTCCTCTTCCTCCTCCTTCTCTACCTATCATCCTCTTTCTCCTCCTTACTCCTCCTCTTCCTCTTTTCTTTCATCACTGAGTTAACTGGTCCACAGTTGAGGAAGTGACACAGAAAACGTAATGCACAAGATAGCGTAGGTAGTGAGAATATTAGGGTACAAAGTACATACCAATGTTCTTGGATAGTCAGGGCTAGTGGCAATCACCAGGGACTTGCAGGCTTCGAACCCGGTACCAAGCACTTATAAGGCGAGTACAAAGCTCAACGCGCCACTGTAAGATATTAGATACAATCTCTCTCTCTCTCTCTCTCTCTCTCTCTCTCTCTCTCTCTCTCTCTTTTTTTTTCTCTCTAACCTCTCCCTTGTTTTGTATTCCTCCTCTTCCTTCTCCTCCTCCTACTCCTGTTCCTCCACCCCTCCTCCTCTTCCTTCATCTTCACCTCTTACTCCTTATGCTCTTTCTAATCCTTTTCTTCTACTCCTCCACCTCTTCCTCTCCTCCTCCCCTTCCTCTTCTTATTATTGCTACTACTACTTCTACTGCCACTCCAATCCTCCTTCTCCTCTCCTCCTCTCTTCCTCCTCCTCCTCCTCCTCTCCTCCTCCTCCTCCTCCTCCTCTCCTCCTCCTCCTCTTCTTACTCATCCTCTTTCTCGTCCTCTTCCTCTTCTTCTTCTCCTCCTCATCATCTTCCTCCTCTCCCTCTTCTTATTACTGTTACTACTTCTACTGCCACACCTCGTCTCCTCTTCCTCCTCCTCCTCCTCCTCCTCCTCTTCTTCTTGCTCCTCCTCGTGTCCCTTATCACCCCATCCTTCGTCCCCCTCCCCTTCCCCTCCCCCTCCCCCTCCCCTTCCCCCTTCCCCTCCCCCTCCCCATCTACTTCCCCTCCCTCCTCCCCTCGTCCATATTGTTCCCCCCTTTCCCCTTCTTGGCCTCTCCTTTGTCCCCTCGACTCTCTGTTGTTTTTATTTGTTTTGTTTGTTTGTCTTCCTTGTCGTTGTCGCTTTTTTTCTACGTTTGTGCTTTGATTGTCGTTATTGCTCGAGTTGCCTTGTTAGCGTGAACTAACAAAACAATTTTATCGTCGCTAGTACCAAGATCACCACTAACAACGTTACCACTACTGACGTCATTATCATCACCACCATCTACATCATCACTAACATCAACATCACTGCCACCACCACTATCAACAACACCATTACTACCAATACCAACGCCAATATCATTACCACCCTGTTCACACTAGCGGTTTGAACCGCGCGAAAACCGTAGCAGTATCACAATCATGAAA
>NC_134785.1:75870123-75880123 GCF_046742065.1 Oratosquilla oratoria
CTACTCCCTACTCCCTTCAGGTCCCTACACCCACCCTAGGTCACCTAATCCTCAGGACCCTAATCCCTCAGGTCCCCCCAGGTCCCTACTCCCCTCTGGTTCCTACTTCCTCCAGGTCCCTCTCCTAGTCACCACTCACCACCTCCCAAACATCACCCGTACAGCCTTAGGTCCTGTTCACACTAGCGGTTTCAACCGCCGTGGTTTGAACAGAAGCGGTTTTGTTGCAGTGAAAGTCAATGGAGGCGTTCACTCACGACGCGCACATTTTTTCTTTAACTATGCGGTACCGTCGCGGTTTCCGCGCGTCTTTTTCTAATTATTTCTTCGTCGCTTCACGTTTTCTTTCATGTCCGTTTTCTCCAAAGTAATTAATTCTCGAGCATGATGTGTTGTCCACAGGTGATCTACGAAGTCTTCTTTTGCCATTACATTTACAATTAAATATTTTTGTACATTATTATTACTGTTATTAGTATCATCATCATTATTTTTATCTATTATTATTACTATTATTATTGTTGTTCTTGTTGTTGTTGTTATTATTATTGTTTTTATTATTATTGTTATTATTATTATTGTTATTATTATTATTATTATTATTATTATTATTATTATTATTATTATTATTATTATTGTTGTTGTTATTATTGTTGTTGTTATTATTATTATTGTTATTATCATTATTATTATTGTCATTATTATTGTTATTATTATTGTTGTTGTTGTTATTGTTATTACTATTACTATTATTATTATTTTTTATTTATTATTAATTATTACTATCATCATCATCATCATCACCATCATCATCATTTTTAGTCATACTATGTCGCCTTCATACCTCCCCCACCCACTCCATACATATCTTACCTCACTCCTCACCCTTCATCCCCAAAACTCTTCACCTTATTTCTTTCCCACCCTAACCCTCAAAATTCTTCACCCTACCCCTTCCCACCTTCACCCTATTCCCTCCTCACCCTACTCCCTTCTCCCCCTAACCCGACCTCGAGTCACCCACCCTCCCTGCCACCTCGTTTGGCGTTTATGCCCCTCTGATTCTGAACCAGGGCGGTAGATGAAAGGAAGCGTCTAGTGGTAAAGTGGGCATCCCTGATCGCGTGCTCCTGATGACTGCCAGAGGAACGATAATTTACGCTTCCTATGGGGACTCCACCATGACCTCAACGAGTCTTCTTCCTCATGCAGGATTCATTGAATGTGTTTGCAACAAATTTTCACATCACATGTGTCCGTACGGTTCCCCTGAATGCTGTTGTTTGTTGGTATTTTAGTTGTTTTTCGTTGTTCTTAATTGGAATGATGGAGATGTTGATTAGGGTAATTGGTCTGTCCAAAGCCTTGTTTGTGGGAACGGGGTTTGTGCTCAAACAAGATTTCGCCAAAGACAGATGGTCCGCGCGTTTCTCGCCCCAACCGAAGAGATTAAGACGATAATAGGAGAAATGTAGAAACGTGGTAGTTGCTGTCGTACCGTGGGAAGAAAGAGAACTCAAAAAAAAAGAAAAAAAAAAAAAAAAAAAATCCTCAATGAAAGTGTAACAACAGCCCAAAACGTTTCCGTGAATGTCGCAAACGTTTTAGAGGAGCTTAGCGTAAAACGATGCGCGCCCACACGTGAAGCGAGCGGGCCGACCGCACATGCAAGCTGGCAACCGCAGAGGGAAAAGCGCCAAACCGCTCCGCGTCAAGGAGAGGCGGACCAGGACAGTCACCCTCCGCTGTCGCCATATGGCCCGCCCACCCCACGCCCCCGAGTGCATAATATGTACGCGCATATGTGTGTGGGTCTATGTGTGTGTGTGTATGTCCGTGTGTATGTCTGTGTGTGTGAACCGAGGTAGTTGTAAAATCACACGCACGTTTTCATGCTCACATGCACACAAATTATATATATATATATATATATATATATATATACATAAATATATATATACGTATATATATATATATATATATATATATATATATAGTATGTGTATATAAATGTATATATATATATATATGTATACATACATATATTTATATGTATGTATATATATACATATATATATGTATATAGCCTATATATATGTATATATATATATATGTATATATATATATGTATATATATATATATATACATATATATATATATATATATATATATATATATATATAACTTATAAATGCATGTGTGCACAAAATGAATTTGTGTAATGTCCTGATCTTTTTCTTATATTTGTCTCTTTTTATTTATCTATTTATAATTTACTGTTATTATATGTATATATATATATATATATACATACATACATATATGTATATATATATATATATATATATATATACATGTATATATATATACATATATATATATATATATATATATTTTTTTCTTTTTTTCTTTTTTTTCTTTTAAGTACTACGACGAGAGAAAAGGTCGGTTGATGCTCTGATGTTCCCACGGGTCCCCGCGCGAGGGAATCCTCGTGTGAGGAAGGCCAATAGCAGTGAACCATTATCTCTCTCCGGGGACGAGGAGCTACCCCTTCCTTCACTATATCGCTCGGATTACTGTAAATAGTTTGTTATACGCTAATATCGAAAAGAATTGTATTTGTACAATAGCTTCCATATATACATGTATGTAGCCTAGGATATGTAGTTAAGGGTAATATGTGTTATGTAGGTGTGTATATATATAAATATATATATATATATATATATATATATATATATAAATATATATATATATATATATATATATACTCACTGGCCGACGCGGTAAGGATGCTGCAATTTGCGGCAGAGATCGGGGTGATGGCTGTTCGAACCCTGCCACTGGTGAGTTGAACTAAGGGCATGGTTCAATAGATTCCACACTACAAAGTCCTCTGTAAAGGTCACCGTCCTAGATTTCTGATAGGGGGAAATTTGTAGCATTAAACCAAATCACATACACACGCGCGCGCGCGCGCGCACACACACACACACAGGGCTGAAAAAAATCAGTATCGCTGCTCTGCGAGTCGTTACTCCAATTCTCGTGGTCACTACCCATAAATCGGTGATATATGAGCTTTGAGCTTTCTTCCGGGAGGGAAATAGCTGTCGATCACGAGTCTAGTACGTGATCCAAGACATAGTAAATCACACACACACACACACACACACACACACACACACACACACACACACACACACACACACACACATATATATATATATATATATATATATATATATATTATACATATATATATATTATACAATATGTAACTGAAGGCGGAGAAAATATACGAGAAATAATGGAAGAATTACTGCCTTAACGTTTCGACCCTTAGGGTCTTGATCACAAAGCATAACACAAAAGTATAACATGGACATTTTATACACATACACGTCACCTCACAGGGTGCCTGGGAAAGGTCGTCGTGCTCGGAACATTTGTCCGTTTGTTTTCATCCACTATCAATAAACTTGTAGCTCTTGCTAAGCATATAAAACCATCTCTATGGTTGATGTTATTATTAGTATTAATATAGGCTGCTTCTATTGTTTTTCTTAATTTCTTTGTTGAACCTTTATTTATTATAATTGTATTGTCCCAGTTCGGAAGGTGGTAATATGTATCTATGTGTCTTACTATAGAATTAGAAAGCCTGTGGGTTCTTACATAATTTTTGTGTTCATATAATCTTTTTTCTAGTCCACGACCTGTTTCTCCAATTATAAGAAATGAAGGTTCAACAAAGAAATTAAGAAAAACAATAGAAGCAGCCTATATTAATACTAATAATAACATCAACCATAGAGATGGTTTTATATGCTTAGCAAGAGCTACAAGTTTATTGATAGTGGATGAAAACAAATGGACAAATGTTCCGAGCACGACGACCTTTCCCAGGCACCCTGTGAGGTGACGTGTATGTGTATAAAATGTCCATGTTATACTTTTGTGTTATGCTTTGTGATCAAGACCCTAAGGGTCGAAACGTTAAGGCAGTAATTCTTCCATTATTTCTCGTATATTTTCTCCGCCTTCAGTTACATTTGTCATAGTTTAAATCAATATATATATATATATTATATATATAAATACAGACATGACAGTTTTGAATAGACACCAAGAAAAATGCATTTCTGCTCTTATTTAATGCTTAATGTTATTAAAATTTACCTGATATGTTATATTTACCTAGATTTATGTTTCAGATTACATACAAGATTAATCAAGCATGCCACGAACCATAGGAGCAGTAGACCTATCTGAATTTCAACAAGGTCATATTGTGGGTCAATATGAAGGTGGACTTAGTCAATGTAAAATATCTGAAAATATGTCAATACCCCTTTCTACTGTTAATAGACTGATCGTACAATTCACCAGAGAGAGCAACAAGGGCACAAAACCTCATTCAGATCGTCCCGGCCCCTCAGAAAGAACCTTGCGTCTTTCAAAAGAAATGTCGAAGAGGATCCCCGTTGCAAGGTCTCTGACATAGCAGCACAAGCTGATGTCAGTCCCAGAACAGCTGTCAGGTATCTCCACAAGCTGGGTTATTATGGCAGAGCTGCAAGAAGGATACCACTCCTTCGTCCAGCCAATATCAAGCGCAGAAACAATTGGGCTGTTGAGATGGTGGAGAGACCTGTGGCCTTTTAGAGCACTGTCATTTTCTCTGATGAGTCATGATTCGCATTATTTTCTGACAGTGGAAGAGTGTGGGGTATGGAGACTCTGTAGTCAAGAGCTTGACCTCAAAAGACTGCATCCAACAGTGAAACATGGGGGCATTTCAATAATGGTGTGGGGTGCAATTTGGAGTGATGGTCGATCAGAGCTTGTGGAGTGTCAAGGAAACATCAATTCAGGCAAATATGTTTGTATATTAAAGGAAGGACTCCTTCCAATATTCTCCAGTGGTAGAATGAGTAAAAATGTCTTCCTAATTAGGGAAGATGGAGCTCCTTGTCACACTGCTCAAGCAACACAAAATTGGTTGAGCCAAAATGGGACCAGGAAACTTCCATGGCCAAGTCAGTCCCCGGATATGAACCCTATTGAACATATTGGGCATATTAGGCCGAAAACTTCGTAAAAAGAACAGGAAGCCATCTTCAAAGTCCGAACTCTTAGGGTTACTACGGGAAACATGGCAAGAAATCCATCAAGATGATATTCGTGAACTGATTACTAGCATGCCTAGAAGGATCCTTGCTTCTAAAAAAGCAAAGGGGATGTCAACCAAGTATTAGTAATTCACATTGTGACAATTTATAAGCACTTTAATTCTGTCAATTGCTTGTTTGATAAATGAAACTATTTCTCTTGGTGTCTATTCAATTCTGTCATGTCTGTGTATATATATATACACATACATATAAGAACATAAGAACATAAGAATGAAGGAGACTGCAAGAGACCATAAGGCATACACTAGGCAGCTCCGTATCCATCACCACCTGTCATCCCCATCCATAAAGTTGTCTAATCGTTTCTTAAAACAACTGATAGTTTCAGCGCTTACTACATGGTTACTAAGTTTATTCCATTCGTCGACCACCCTATTAGTAAACCAATTCTTGCCTATTTCCTTTTGAAATCTAAATTCATCCAGGTTATAACCATTACTGCGAGTCCAGCCCTGTTGTTTTAACATGATTATTAGATCACCCCGCATTCTGTGTCTTTCCAGAGAGTGTAAGTTAAGGTGTCTAAGCCTCTCTTCGTAAGGCAAATATATATATATATATATATATATATATATATATATATATATATATATATACGTATATATATATATATATATATCTATATATATATATACATATATGTGGCAACACGAGAAAGCTATCGACGAGAAAGAGGACAAGAATGAAAGCACGTGTAGCGAAATCGCAATTTTCATTTAATTGAAGACCAAGGAGTCTTTAGTGCAAGCTGACATGACGGACTGCAGACGGATATGGAGCCTTAGCACGGAACGCTCTACGTGAAACTTGACAACTGACGGATAAAGTAACGATTCTTCGACACGCAGATGAGGAGGCGACAAGATCATTTAGAAACTCCAGACATGCAAGCGGTACTCGTGGGCAACCTTGTGGCGGTTAATCTAATTTGAGCCCCTGTGCACTTTTCCACCATATGTCATATATATATATATATATATATATATATATATATTTATATATATATATATATTATATATATATATATATATATATACGTATATATATATACATATCTATATATATATTATATATATACATATATATACATATATATATATACGTATATATATATATATATATGTGTGTGTCTGTGTGTGTGTGTGTGTGTGTGTGTGTGTGTGTGTGTGTGTGTGTGTGTGTGTGTGCGTGTCAGTGTGTGTGTGTGTGTGTGTGTGTGTGTGTGTGTGTGTGTGTTGAGACATTCTGACAAGTTGAAATGGGTGGAGAAAGGAAAGGACTGGAGACTTAATCCGAGTTTTATTCTTGACTACTTTCGCTACAAGCTTTTAAAATAATAGTAATAAAAAGCTTGTAGCGAAACTAGTCAGGAATAAAGCTCGGATTAAATCTCCAGTTTTTCCTCTTCCCACCCATCTCGTACATCTATATGTGTGTGTATGTATGTATGTATGTATGTATGTATGCATGTATGTATGCATGTATGCATGTATGCATGTCATGTATGCATGTATGTATGTATGTATATGTCACGGGCAAAACTTTAGCCCACCCAGAGTATTGTTCAAGTTTCTTTATTCTTATAAGGCGACAGGCTGCTGAACACACACACACACACACACACACACACACACACACACACACACACACACACACACACACACACATACATATATATATATATATATATATATATATATATATAATATAGAACATAGGTATATACATTACACGCAGACAAACACACATACAATCAAACGAACCCATGTACATACACGTATATGCACACACACACACACACACACACACACACACACACACCGGTCTACCTTTTTAACCCGTACAAGGATGCGGAAAAGTACTCCGTTGAAATATAAGAGATAGATAAATGAATAATAAATAAGTAGATTAATGATAAATGAATAAGTGAATAACAAACAAACAAATAGATAGAAATAAATGAATAACAAATATATAATAAATGAACAAATAAATAAATAGTAAATTGGCGAATGAATAAATAAGTGAATGAGCAAATAGACCAAAGGATTATTTCCACCTTATAAGGGGGGTTGCCAGCCATGTCATGCACCTCCTCCACCCCTCCTCACACTCCCATCCGTCACCAATACATAGATAAATAGATAGAAATAAATAGTTAAGTAAATGAATTAATAATATAGATAAATAGAAATATATAATAGTAAATAGATGGTATAGATGAATAGATGAATAGAATAGATACATAAGTAAATGAATATGTAATCAAAATAGATCAATAGAAATAGATGATATAGATGAATAGATAAATAAAAGTGAATAAATTATATAGATGAATGAATAAACAAATGAACGGAACAAATGAATAAACAGTTTAGAATAAGTAGACGAGATGAATGAAAATAGAAAATACGAACAGAAAATGCAAAGCTCACTGGCGGAAATTACGCGATGCTGTCCATGTACAGACAGACTGTCATGACGTACAAGAATTTAGTGGGACACTCGGCTCACTCAAAAGCTTCTGCAGCTCACACACACAAAACTCACAAGCAAAATTTCAGGCCCCTTTCAGCTTCAGAGGACTGAAGTGGTACTGAATGGACTCCCCACCCCGTTTTCTATGACTCCCGTGTACCGTTTTCCATTTGGTATATATATTTTTATGGAGTCCCCAGGGACGGGGATTTGATTTTCTGTGCGTAAGGCTCGTTTCAGACGTTTTGACTTTTCGCCGTGCGCCGTCCACGACACGACGTCGTGCTCTCAAATAACCATGGGTGTCTAGGGACGCTTTCACACGTCATGACCACGTATAAAAGCGTCCATAGGCAACAATGATTTTTTTTAAGGGCACGACGTCGTGTCGTGGACGGCGCACGGCGAAAAGTCAATACGTCTGAAACGAACCTAACTCGGGGAATTACAAGAGCAAGTAACAAGAGTTGCTATCCCTAAAGGGAGAAACAGAAAGGATGGGAGGGTAGACATAAGCAACAGACCTCTCTGAGTGGAGGCCCGTCTTAAAAAAAAAATAATAAAAAAAAAAAAAAAAAGTGACTAGGGTCCGTAGGGGGGCCAGTGAACCCGTCCGTGCGGAGCGAGTATTTTTTTCTCTCTCTCTTCAATTTTTTCTTTATTTTTTTTTTCTTTCTTTTCTTTCGATTTCGTTTTCTCCCCTCCAGCTTCATCACATATTTTTTTTTTCAATAGAATGATACTCTAGAAGGGGAAGAACACAGGCAATTTTAGAATATTCATTATAAGCTAGTGACCCAGTTGGTAGGTCTATATATAAGGCGATATTTTTGCATGCGAATCGCCATAGACCTGAATTACGTGCTCGGCATGTGATCAGTAGCTGTTGCCCTTTTGGGTGAGAGCTTAGAGTTTGTATGTAAGGTGGTCTATGGGCAATGATGTGAACTGATGCACACACGCATACACACCATATCCTCTTCTTCAAGGGGGACAGTAACGGCTTTGTAGTATTTGTGTGTGAGGGGCATGCGTGAGATAAAGAGAGAGAGAAAGAGAGAGAGAGAGAGAGAGGCGGAGAGAGAGATAGAGATAGACACACAGAGAAAGAGAGAGAGAGAGCAAAGACAAGAGAGAGAGAACAGAGAGAACAAAACAGAGATCAAGAGAGCGATATAGAAAAAGAGTGGCAGAGAAACAGACAGAGAGTGAAAACAAAGAGAGAGAGAGAGAAAGAGAAAGCAAAAACAATAGATCAAGAGAACGAGACACACACACACACACACACAGAGAGAGAGAGAGAGAGAGAGAGAGAGAGAGAGAGAGAGAGAGAGAGCGAACTCCATCCATCTCCACGTCCGCGCGTACTCCCCAAATAGAAATGTTGCACACCTTGTTGCAGGCCATTTGCAACTCCCGTGCAACATGAACTCGGACGTCCTGAGAGAGCGACAACCCACGTGACACTTATTGCACATTCCAGTGACGCTTGCGACCATAGGGCTTCCAGAGATAGTTCATCAGAGTATCTAGATGTACGTAGATGTACATAGCACATGGTACATAGTACATAGATGACCTGTTTTCCTTACAGAGTGTGTGACCTGTTACACAATTATGGTTTTGTAAGATCTACGCCTCCTCTTCTTCCTCCTCCTCCTCTTCCTCCTCTTCTTCCTCCACCTCCTCCTCCTCCTCCTCTTCCTGCTCTTCCTACTCTGCTCCTCCTTCTCTTCCCCTACCTCCTCTTATCACTTGTCTTCCTCCTCCTCCTCCTCCTCCTTTCCTCCTCATTTTAATCCTCTTCCTGTTCTTCCCCCTCCTACTCCTCCTCCTCTTCCTCTCCCTATTCCTCCTTCTCTTCCCCCTCCATCTCCTTCTCCTCCTCTTCTTCCTCCACGTCTTCCTCCTCTTCCTGCTCGTGCTCCTTCTTCTCTTCCCCACCTCCTCTGACCACTCCTCCTCTTCCTCCTTCTCCTCCTCCCTTCCTATTCCCCCACCTTGTTCTCCTCTTCCCCCTCTTACTCCTCCTCCCCTTTCCCCTCCTCTTCCACCAGCTCCTCGTTCTCCTCCTCCTCCTCCTACTCTTCCTCCTCCTCCTCCTCCTCCTCCCCCATTTTACATAGAAACGTCTCCCGATAACCAGAACAAAGTGTGTGGTGTGTGTTGTCCTGCTAAAAGAGATAAATGGGCTTAGTACAAACGAGCCCAGCTGATGGGATTAATGTGGGATTAATCGCAGCCGCCGCCAATGTGTGAGGAAGCGTTGGATGATGATTCGAAAACGGTCTCGGGGAAAAAAATGAAAAAAAAATCATAG
>NC_134785.1:75885123-75890123 GCF_046742065.1 Oratosquilla oratoria
CCCTTCTTCCTCTCCTTCCCTCCCCTCCCTCCCCTCCTCCTTCCTTTCTCCCACTCCCTCTCCCCCTACCACTCCTTCCCCTCTTCCCCCTTCCCTCCTCCTCCCCTCGCCTCTCCCCCTCCTTCCCTCCCCCTCCTCCCGACAGTATTCGAGGAAGAGAAATACCCAAATGATATTACGTTCCATATATCAAAGACGGAGACTAAATCTTGCGAAGTCTCGACTTCGAAATAAGCGTAGTTAGACCAAGCATAACAGTAAGCGGGAGAGAGAGAGAGAGAGAGAGAGAGAGAGAGAGAGAGAGAGAGAGAGAGAGAGGTGGGGAGAAAGCGCGCATAGGCAATCGGAGATTGTTTTTATATGGGCCCGATTGTGCTTAATTCTGTAGGATTTTGCGAAATGGTTCTGTGTGTGTTTGCGTATGTGTGTGTTTACCTAATTCTTATATAAACAAAAGGACCACCGCCCTCCAATTATCATGTCTACTTTTAATTCGTGTGTGTGTGTGTGTGTGTGTGTGTGTGTGTGTGTGTAAAGTATGTATGTGTGCGTGCGTGAGTTCTTGTTTTTATAATTGTATACTTGTATCGAGGCTTAATAATACATTTTATACACACGCAAACATAACGCTTTGTGTATAATTTATCAAAACGTGTAATCCCTTACTCGATTGTGGATAATGACGTAATAAGTTTTATGACGTCATACAGGTTTGATGACGTCATATTTACGTCACGCTCCGATGATGACGTCACCCATTCCGGATGCTGCAGAAACTCACAGGAAATATGGAGATGAGTTTAAGTGTGGTGAAGAGAGTCCACCACATGTGCTTCTACGCGATATTTTGGCTTATAGTATCGCCGCTGCAGAAATGGGATGGACAAGGAATGTATATGTGTTGTAGAAACAGCTGGCTTTCGACCTTGTATTACTTTTGTGTAGGTTAAGTCCATATTACGCTTGCACTACAGGCATTTGCCTCCTCATGAAAACACAAACTAGGCCCTGCCGAGCCATGTTTCGTTTAGTCTGGGTCCTCCGCTACCTTTCGGTACGCTAGAATGGTATATAAGGAGACAGGCTGTGCTCTCCATGTTCAGTTCTCTTCGGTGCTTGTCACCAGCAGTGCGCGACCCGAGGCCCGCGGTCACCTTTGCGGTTAGTGTATGCCTCAGAGCCCGACCGCCGACCCAGCCTAGGTCGACACTCGCACTAACCAGAATAAAACCAGCAAACACTCTTGAGCTTCATTCACTCCCTCGACACCAAAGCACTAGTGACGTTCACGTGATGTTACATAAGCACCGTTTACGATTGGTGAACTATTGTTCATAACAAGAACAACAACTGATGTTGTGTTCAAGACCTCATCAAACAGTGCAACATCGCATGGGCGATACTATAGTCCGTAGGCTCCAAGGAGTTCATTCAGGGTGTGGCAGACGTCGTGAATTACTATTAGCCATTTTGCCAAACCAACCATAGTACATACCTCTTTCTCTCTCTTTCTCTCTCTCTCTCTCTCTCTCCCTCTCTCTCTTATTTCCCGTCTATGTGTTTTTATGTATATAGTAAAAGATGAATGAAATAGAACAGTAAGTATTACTTTTTAGTTTTATAACAACGATTTGGATCAATTCTGTGACACGTGGCAACAGCGCTTTTTCCCCTCCATGTTGCCACGCCGAGGTGTCACAGGTCAGACAGGTGGGATGGGGTGGTGATTGGTAACTCATTCTTTTCTCTTTAAAGGTCCAGAAGTCTTTCTGGGTTGAATATGATCATTTGGCGTTGGCCTGGTCTTTAAATGTTTCAGTTGGATATTTGGGCCAAGGGTGAAAATCACAGAAATGCAGTTTGAGCTTTCACGCGTAAAGTGAGGGAAAAAGTGGCGTAAAATGAGGGCGAAGTTCGCGTAAAATGAGGGTTGGGCCGCGTAAAATGAGGGCGGTGGTCGCAGAAAATGAGGGCGGTGGTTGCGTAAAATGAGAGCGGTGGTCGCGTAAAATGAGGGTGGTAGTCGCGGAAAATGAGGGCGGTGGTTGCAGAAAATGAGGGCGGTTGTCGCGTAAAATGAGAGCGGTGGTCGCGTAAAATGAGGGCGATGGTCGTGTAAAATGAGGGCGATGGTCGCGTAAAATGATGACGGTGGTCGCGTAAAAAGAGGATGATGTCGCGTAAAATGAGGACGGTGGTCGCGTAAAACGAGGACGGTGGTCGCGTAATATGAGGACGGTGCTCGCATAAAATGAGGACGGTGGTCGCGTACAACGAGGCCGATAGTCGTGGAAAGTGAGAGTTTGGTCGCGTAAAATGAGATCGAGATACCGAAAAATGAGAGTGGAGGTTGCCATATATGGACATACATCGGGTAATACACGGCGTAACGTTATTGAAGGATTTTTTTTTGCCTTTATGGATCTGGAAAAGGCTTATGATAGGGTAGACAGAAAGGCACTGTGGGAGGTTATGCAGATATACGGGATAGGAGGAAAGCTTCTGGGAGCTGTCAAGAGTTTTTATGAGAGTAGTAGAGCTTGTGTCAGGATTAGAAATGGAGAGAGTGAGTGGTTCGAGGTAAAGGTGGGACTTCGTCAAGGATGCGTTATGTCGCCCTGGCTGTTCAACTTATACATGGATGGGGTGGTGCGAGAGGTAAATGCAAGGGTAGTGGGCAAGGGATTGGAGATGGTTAAAGAAAATGGAGAAAATTGGGAGGTGAGCCAGCTGTTGTTTGCGGACGACACTGCGCTTGTGGGAGGATCGGAGGAGGGTTTGAGGAAGTCGGTGGCAGAGTTTGGGAGAGTATGTGATAGAAGAAAGCTAAAGCTAAATGTGGGTAAAAGTAAGGTGATGAGATGTACAAGGGGTGAAAGTGGCAGTAGACTGGAAGTGAGCATTAAGGGAGAGCGACTGGAGGAAGTGGATAGTTTTAGATACTTGGGTGCAAATGTGGCAGGAAAAGGTGGAGTGAAGGTGGAGGTAGAATGTAGATTGAGAGAAGCGAGTAAATGCCTTGGTGGATTAAAGAGTGTAATGAGGAATAGACATTTGGGAATGGATGCTAGGAGGAGACTGTATGAAGGAGTGATTGTGCCAACAGCACTGCATGGGGCAGAAACATGGAACATAAGAGAAGAAGAGAGAAAGGAGTTTGAATGTGTTTGAGATGAGGTGTCTGAGAAGTATGATGGGGGTTTCTAGGCTAGATAGAGTGAGAAATGAGGAGGTGAGGAGGAGAACAGGGGTGGAAAAGGAGTTGGGAGATAGGGTTGATGAAAGAATATTACGATGGTTTGGACACATGGAAAGAATGAGTGAAGAAAGACTAGTAAAAGAAGTATGCAAGGCAGATGTGGAGGGAGTGAACATGAGGGGACGTCCTAGGATGAGGTGGATGGATGGGGTGAAGGGGGCTTTGGGGAAGAGGGGAATGTCTGTTGAGGAAGGACGGGAGAGGACAGAAGACAGGGGTGAATGGAGAATGATTGTATATGGATGATGTTGTGATTGCATGAGGTGGAATGGGCGGGGGGATGGGGGTGAGGTAGTATGTGTGAGCAAAATTTGGCGCAGCCCGAAGGGATTTCTCCCCGTCTTCTCCTTTTATGGAATGGGGGGACGGAGAGTGGGGGTCGCCGATTTAATGAAGCGGCCTTGTTGTGTATGTGCTGTCTTGCGACACTGCTTCTGACCCAGGGCAGTGGACAAGATGCAGGGATGACCCGTCATCCAGGAGGTGCTAAGATAAGAGGGAGGGTGGAGGGGTGTGGAGTGTATTCAGGGATGGAATGATAGAAATGATTTCATGCCTTTTCCTTTTTGGCTACCTTGTAAGGGGGAAAAAACCTTGGTATATGTGTGTATGTACGACATTTGATTCGGTGCGCAGTGCGAAATTGTTCACACGGATAGAAGCGGTGGTAAACTACAATCCACATAACAAATGAAGAATAAATATTTTCAATATAACTTTCTAAGGTAAGTAGTAACAAACCGTAATATAGCATTAATTTTTTATGACCACGAATTTTCGCGACTGATATTACTACCGCTTTTCTCACTTCGTGAAGACTTGAACTTTTTAAATAACCTTTGTGGTAGTTGTAATTTTGCACGAAGACAATAATCAGTAAAAATTGTTGGTCTTACTGCCAGCTTGACCCATTCGCGAATAATTGAACCCTGTAAATTTCCTTTCTGTGTTTTTTTTTTTTTTTTTTTTTTTTTTTTTAACGCGGGTCTGCTATGCTTGTGTGGTTCTTCATTCCTTCCGGTTCCGTTGTTTAACATTTAGTCTTTCTGGAACGACAGTTATTCCGCTGCCGATATCGAAATATTTCGGAATATTACGAATTATCGGAAATCGGGAGAATTTGGTGTTGCACGTCCAGAGAAAATTGACAAGAGGAAGAGGGTCTTAGAAATAAAAGAATTCTTCTTCCTCTTCTTCTTCTTCCTCTTCTCCCTTCTTCTTCCTCTTCTTCTTCCTCCTCCACCTTCTTCTTCTTCTTCTTCTTCTTCCTCTTCCATTTCCTCCTTTTTCTTCTTCTTCTTCATTTTTTATAAAGAGAAGACTGGATAAATGTGACATTGAGCCCTCACTTTTTTGAAGACTGAAAATTTGATCTTCTTCGTTTATGTGTTTTGCACTTTAGACCTTTCAATACGGTAACACGGGTTCCGTCCTTCACCATATAAGGAAGTGGGCAGGTCAAGCATACACCCACACCAAATCACCCATACCTACAATACACCTATTCTTCTTAACACCTTGATTTATAGACGCAATTACATCCAAACAGACTTGCCTACATAAATAAATAAATAATTATATAAAATATACAAATGATAAATATATAATTTACATAAAAAGTTTCAATTTCAAAGACATTAAAAGAAGGAGAAGTCTTGATGAAATGTCTTAAGGCTCCTAATATATATATATATATATATATATATAAATCTGGTTATTTCCATTGAGGTCCCTAATTTTT
>NC_134785.1:75895123-75900123 GCF_046742065.1 Oratosquilla oratoria
TAGTAGTAAATGATAAAAGGTGATCACGATTCTCCTTTGTGTAGAGATTATTCTCTGCTCATGAATCCTGCGCGACGGTGGTCCGTAGGGATGCATGAAGTCAATAACCATAAAGGGGGCAGAGGTCACCATTTAGGTGGAGGTGAAGGCATTTCGAACCCAGACGACAGCAAGTTGGACCAAGGGCATGGTTCATTAAATTTCAAATAACACAAGTCCTCTGTAAGGGGCACCGTCTTAGCCTCCTGGTAGATGGAGTTCACAATGTAGGGGATCCCCAGACTGGCCATGGTAATGATACCTGAATCAATAACAAAATACAAATAAATAAAATGGAGAAATAGATTTCAAAATTGATAACCACATTTTTTATTTTAAGTAGAGATTAAACTGCGGAAAAATAAACGTAGCTCTGGTCCGTAGAGAGTCATAAAATTACTCATGGACGTTGTTTAGTGTTTTCCGCTTGTGTAAACAAAGCGATCGGATTGAAAAGTGAATATAAACAAGCACGCGCCACAATGATTTAATTGTACGGTACACTCATAAACACAAGTCCAGAAACGTCCAGTGTATTTGGAGTGATGCAATTTAACTTTTAAATACTCTTACATTATTGTCACTTAATGGACAAAAATCCCTTTCATTGCGTAGGGAAATTGACTGATATTCAACGGTGCTTGGCGTATTTGCAAAGTTGTGATCATGACATTTGTGCTTGACTGTAGGTTCAGCAGTAGTTTATGTCATTAAAAAAATGAACGAAAAAAATTGTAGATTTGATTTTGTTTATGTGATATTTTCCAAGTGATATTCGTTACGTGAAAACGCGTTTATTGCTTTTGTGTTGAATGTATGCAAAAATGATGAACCACTGATATATGTAACACACACACACACACACACACACACGCACACACACACACACACACACACACACACACACACATACATATATATATATATATATATATATATATATATATATATATATATATATATATATATGACAGGGGTGAATGGAGAATGTTGTATATGGATGATGTTGTGATGCGTGAGGTGGAATGGGTGGGGGGATGGGGGGTGAGGTAGTATGTGTGAGCAAAATTTGACGCAGCCCGAAGGGATTTCTCCCCGTCTTCTCCTTTTATGCATGGGGGGACGGAGAGGGGGGGTCGCCGATTTAATGAAGCGGCCTTGCTGTGGATGTGCTGTGTCTTGCGACACTGCTTCTGACCCAGGGCAGTGGACAAGGTGCAGGATGACCCGTCATCCAGGAGGTGCTAAGATAAGAGGGAGGGTGGAGGGGTGTGGAGTGTATTCAGGGATGGAATGGGTGGGAATGATTTTATGCCTTTTCCTTTTTGTGTACCTCCCTTGTAAGGGAAAAAAGCCTTGGTATATGTATGTATATATATATATATATATATATATATATATATATATATATATAATTTATATATATATATATATATATATATATATATATATATTGCTGAAGCCACGAGGAAGTAAACGATGAGAATAGTAAATGTTTTCGTCTATTTGAGACATCGTACTCCGATGTCTTAAATAGACGAAAACTTTTAGTATTCCGATTTTTTATTTCCTCATGCTTTCAGCAAAATACCTTTATTCACGTGTTTTATGTGATTACTGTTGCATATATACATATATATATATATATATATATATATATATATATATATACATACATTAGTGTTTTGCTTATAGTGATTATGTATTTACTCTACGTAGAACCTCTTTGATTAGTTCAATTTTTTTTTAATTTCCTTTTGCTGAATAAGATCTGCAAGTGTTAGTGTCAAATTTGCAGTGTGCAAAATGTGGAGACTGTAAAATGTACATTGATGGAGAAAAAATCTAATATGAGATGAATTTAGCACAATATATATATATATATATATATATATATATATATATAAATACATATATATATATGTATATATACATATATGTATATCTATATATACACATATACATGTATGTATATATATGTATATATATATATATATGTATATATATATATATATAATATATATATATATATAATTTTTTTTTTTTTTTATTTTTTTATTTTTTTGCTCGCGCGCGCAAAAGATGCTATTAACATCCGAAACTGCTTCACCAGTCGAATAAAACCTTCTGGGGGCAGTGGAATGAAAGAACAAGGCTTGTGGTGACTAATGTAAAAAGAAGAAAGTTGAGAAACCTACGCCAGGAGACGCTGAGTAGCTGCTGCCGAAGCCGTTACCTTTGCCTTATGATGCACTTTAAGAACTATTGGGGGCCAGATGATTAACAGTCACTCCTGGGAATCGGAGAGGAGTGCGGGATTCGAACCCACAACTAAGTGAATGCGGGACCAACACGCCATCAGTGCGCCGACCGCACAGAAGTCGTGGATAGCGTTGAGGTGTTCCAGTCTCAAGCGACCGAGTGATAAATGGAATTAATGAGTAGTTGTCTGTAATGGGCATTATCAAAGACCCGCTCGATGAAGCCAGGAACATCATACGGGCTTTGTGAAGTTGAAATTGAAAGCTGTTGGATGTTATTGACAGCAAAGGACGCTACTAATAACTAGTTAACCGGGGTAAGGTTTGAGTCTTGCATCGCGTTTAAAAAAAAAAAAAAAAAAAAAAAAAAATGTATTCAGGGATTCTGTGACGTCATAGATGTTACCATAGATGAGTAACGGTGAGGGGAGAGGGAGGGGAAGGTAACACATTGTGCACAGTTATGTACTATAATTGGGTTGTTTACTTCGTTAATGACCTGACGATGTGTAAAAAGTGATCGAACGTTGTGGTCACCGGGAGCGAGTACGTGATGGGAGCAAAACATTTTTTTTTTTTTTTTTTTTTTTTTTTTTCGTGGAGAGGGGGCAGGGACTTATCTAATAGCTGAATAAAATTGTCCAACGGTTGATATACAATTTTGTTTTTTTGTGGCCAATTGCTTTATGATTGAAATTACTTCAAAAAAGTTGCAAAAAAAAATTCTTGTTACCTTTTCTAAGGCTTCATCTTGATATGTCCTTATTTCTGCAGACTCTTCGCCTAGTCTCCTTTTCGAAACCTATTTCTTGATTAAGCAATCACAAGGGACAGAAGTCTGCAACACATCACATCACCATATTTCCTCGTCCTTCATCTTGAGAGGGACTGAGGTGGGTGGCGGGGATGAGGAAGATCCCGATAAGCTTCTTGGTAGAAAACGGGCCCATACGTCTTTCAAAAAAAAAAAAAAAAAAAAAAAAAAAAAAAAAAAAAAAAAAAAAAAAAAAAAAAAAAAAAAAAAAAAAAAAAAAAAAAAAAAAAGTTGGCAGAAGCTGTCACAAATAAAGAGTAGGTTTTACGATCTAGGGGGTAAAGATCCTGGAGATATATCTTCAGATAAGGGGGCCCCGGATTAGGGGATGGGTCTACAAGGGTAGGGGAGGGGTAGGGGGAGATAACGGGATTGGGATAAGATGAGGGAGTTGAAGGGAGGGAGTGGGAAGACCAAGGAAGAACCGGTCGTAAAACAGAGGAAAGGTCACTAAGGTCGAGGAGAAGGAGGAGGAGGAGGGGGAGGAAGAGGAGGAGGAAGTAGTGGAGTTGGTAGTGGTTGAGGAGGAAGTGGAGGAGGAGGTGGTGGTGGAACGGGAGGAGATGATGCTGGTGTAGGAGGTGGTGGTGAAGAAGGAGGAGGAGGAGGAGAAGGAGGAAGTAGTGGAGGTGGTGGTGGTTGAGGATGAAGTGGAGGAGGAGGAGGTAGTGGTGGAATACGAGGTAAAGGAAGAATGAAAATCTGAGGAGGAAAAAAGAGGACAACGAGTAGGACGAGGAGGAAGAGGAAGAAGAATAGAAAGCGAATGAGGAGGATTAGGATTACGACGAAGAGGAAGAAGAGGAGGAGAACTTGTGTCGACAAGAGCGTCAAGAATATTTATTGTATATCAAATGGGGCTAGACTACTTATCCCGTATCTTATCAATGAATCGTCAATGAACTGAAATTCGTCAATTTTAATTTCGCAAAGATTATCTCCACTGATCCGGGTTATTTTTCAGGTTTATTCAAATTTATTTTATTCTATTTTATTTTATTTTATTCTTCTTTGTTTTATTTCATCTTGTTTTTTCATCTTATTTTATCTTCATTTACATTATCTTTTTATTTTGTTTTACCTATTCTATTATTTCTACTTTTCTCTTCTATTCTATTTGTTTATTCTTATTTATTATTTAATTTTATTTTCTTGTATTTTATTCTAATTCATCATATAAATATATATATTTTTTATTGTTTATTGATATTTTCGTATGTGCATTTTGGCAAATGTTACTCAAAGATCTGATATATATATCATCTCTAAGTTATCTCAACCTGTTTAAAATTAACTAATTTGATTTTCTTTTGTGATGCTGCCAGTATCTAATCAGTATGATCGAGCTAATTTCATAGTTTTCAGCCGTTACTCACGACCACAGCTGATGTAACCCAAGACGCTTAACGCCTGGCACCATTCAAACAGAGGCTGTATCGTCAACCATGGGGTAGGCCGGTGGTCCTGCAGAGGACTTAATTTGATGACTAATGACAAGTTCAAGAGGCTGTCAAAAATGATAGAATTAATAGTAATAATAATGATAAAACAATAATGATAATAGTAATAATAATAATAATAATGATAAAGATAGTAATAGTAATAATGATAATGATGATAATAATAATGTTAATGATAATAATAATAATAACAATAATAATAATAATAATGATAATAATAATAATGATAATAATTGTAATAATAATAATAATGATAATAATAGTAATGATAATGATAATAATAGTAATGATGATAATAATAATAATAATAGTAATGATAATAGTAGTAATAATAATAATAATAGTAATAATAAATAATAACATTAATTATAATAATAAAACAAATGCATATATACATATATAAATGCACAAATAAATAAGTCAGCT
>NC_134785.1:75910123-75917623 GCF_046742065.1 Oratosquilla oratoria
TAGGAGAGATGGTGGTGCAAGAGTGTTGCCGGACTTTTCATCTTCGTGGAACGACGTGGAATGCCCCGAAAAGTTCCAAATGTCCGCACACGTTTTGCTGGATGTTGATATTTGGCATATCACATTTTGTAACTTTTTGTATTTATAAGCATACATATATGTATATATATAAATATATATATATATGAATATATATTATATATATACATAAATATATACATATATATATATATATATATATACATAAATATATACATATATATATATGTATGTATGTATGTATGTATGTATGTATATATAAATAGAGCCTTTTTATCAAGTATATACTTTCTAAGTACTTTCTAATTACTTTCTAAATACCAAATATTTTCTAAGTGGCCTTCAAAGACCACTTACTACATTAGTTAAATGTTCTAATCTTCATCTAACGTTAGAATACTAATACTTAGATGAGAATAAAATCAATTAAATTGCATTATTTAATTAGACCTCTTCTGAGATATTAGGCGATGTTCGCTGGCCAAGCGGTTTAGAGCGCCGCTACTTGCAGCGGAGGTCGAGGTGAGGTTAGTTCGAATCTACTGCTAGCGAGTTGAACCAAGGGTATGGTTCATTACATCGTACGCTACAAAGTCCTCTGTAAGGGGCGCCGTCCTAGCCTCCTGATAAGGGGAAGTTCGTGACGTTAAATCGAACCTATAAATGAATTAGGAAGCTCTAGGATTGTCTGTTACGTTGATTGGGATGATTGGTTGTTGGATGACACGGGAACTCTGGATGATTGGTGACATACTTTATTGATTCGGTTCTGCCTGTCGCCAAGTGATTTTATTCATCTGAGTGGAAAGAGGGAACAATATGGGGATCTTTCTAATATTTTTGATTTATTTTATTTTATATTATTTTATTTTATTTTATTTTATATTATTCTATTTTAATCTATTCTATTTTATTTTATTATTTATTCCCATCGGACAACTAGATGATCTGCATCCATTCATATACACCCGTCAGCACGCTGTCGCGCTTTATATATTTTATTCTGTTTGACGCCCGAACGGGACAGCGTACACCACCCTGTTGAAGAGCTTCAGTCCCCGGAGGCTATTGAGCGCCCAGAGGCAGAGCGATTCAGAATGATCGAAGCTGCGGAAAGGAGATAGGGTGCCTCGAAATAGTCACCAATAGCACAGGACAGTGCCGTAGAAATTAGTGATTTTAGAGATATTAGTGGTAGGGGTTGGTATGGGATGGTGGTAGGAGTGTTGGAAGCGTTTGGAAGAGTGATGAGGTGGTGGTGGTAGGTTGGTGGTGGTAGGGAGTGTTGAGGTAGTGGTGAGGTGGTGATGTTGCTAGTGGTGGTGGTGCTTAGGGTTAGGGGTAATGATAGTGGTATGAGTGATGGTGTTGATGTTGACAGGGGGTGGTGGTGATAGTTAGGGGAAATGATGTTGGTAAGGGGGATGGTGGTGGTGTTGATAGGGGCTGGTGCTGGTGGTATGGGATGGTGTTGGTTAAGGGTGGTGGTAATGGTGGTGGTGGTGGTGGTGTAAAATGTGGTGGTGGAAGTGGTGTTTACAGGTGCTAGTGTGACTGCCAAATAACAGTAACCACATTGTTATTGTATGTTTTTAGTGGTTGTGCTTCTTATATAATTTCAATGACAGCGACAACAAATGTAAACCCAAACCTCCATTTCTCTCGTTATTTGTCATATTTATTCTATCATAACTAGTTCCATAACACGTCATAAAAACATTTTGTAATACTTAATTCCATCATTAAATTGTTATAACCATAATATGAATTTCAGCCCTTTTATAACGGTAATAAAACTGTCGAATATAAAGTTGATATATACATTTCATCCCATTGTCCTGATACTAATACCATAGGCAATATAATGTCATTACTGTAACATGTCTCGCTAGTATTAGGTATCGTATGGCTAACCACCTCTATCTATTTATTTATTTATTTATTATTTTTATTATTACCTATTTATTTCTTGTCGATATTCGAAATGATTTTCGAACTTTGTCTAGTCAATCCATCTAGTCCAGAAAAACGGAAATTGAACAAACCCGGCGACAACACACACACCTAACTCTTGTTCATGCAACAAGGTCCTCATACATTGCGCACAGGACGCCTATTATTGAACCACCCTGTATGTGCTTATTACATTTAGTCAATATATGCTTATACATATATATATATGTATATATATATATATATATATATATATATATTATATATATACATATGTGTGTGTGTGTGTGTGTGTGTGTGTGTGTGTGTGTGTGTGTGTGTGTATGTGTATGTGTGTGTGACTTGTTAGACTATGTAAAGGCTCTGTTGTGACACTATTCTGAGGATATGACAAACGTTTTCCTGAATTTGGCTAGGGAACGTTTATCAAGTGCAGCAATAGCTGGGTATGTTGTTATGGACTGTTCACCAGTGCTTCTATTCTTGTGAGTAATCTCGTGGCAAAGATTATTAGAGCCTTATTTCAAAGTGTGTATCTGTGTCGCTCATTTTTCATTCCTTATTCTATTTATGTATTCATTATTTATTTGTTTAAACTAGAAATATGAATATACACTTCCACGTGGTAATAGATTACGCAGCCGACCTGAGCCAAGCTTATGTGGAAAACCTTGTACACATAAATACACGATTATTTATAAACATGTATAAACCTTTGATACAGTTTTAATCTACAGTTTGATTTGCTTTCCAAAGTATTCCTGTTGATTCAATTTATGTACTTTGGCCTTAGCCCACCAGTCTTAGTTAGTTGTGTCTTTAATCTGTGTGTATGTGTGTGTGTGTGTGTGTGTGTGTGTGTTTGTGTGTGTGTTTATGAGAGATTTCGTCTAATCACGGCTGGTTCGCGCGTGCCCCGGGTTCAATAGACCCTCCCCCCTCCCCATAGTAGGGGAGGGGGGAGTAGGGGGGATAGTGATGTCAAAGGACTGAGTGTGGGGGCTGAAGGGATCAGCCAGAAGGTGTAAAATGTCACCCTCCATCACGCCTTCTTGAGTGAGATGTCGAGGCTGAAGACATTAGTCTAACGATGGAAGATCAGAACTGTGAGAATGTGAAATAGGCAAAGAGGTTTTAGGCCTGTGATGTTATGTTCAGCATTAAGATGAAAAATATATGATTGTGGTTTTCTAAAAGTGTGATTTGTGTGTAAATATATTAATGTGTGTACATGTATAACGTGAATAGGTATATATGTATGTGGGCATATATATATATATATATATATATATATATATATATATGTATGTATGTATGTAGATGTATGTATATTTGTGCAAATTACTTTTATCTATTTTTTATTCTTTACCTATTTATCTATTTATTTATTTATTTTTGTGCTTGTGCTTTTATGTGCGTGTGTGTGTGTGTGTGTGTTTACGTGTGTTGTTTGTGGCACACACAGCTTTATCTCTACGTGCCTAGAAACCGAACGACTCTGACCTTAACAGTAGTCCATAACATAGAGCAGATGCTGGCCTGAACCAGCGTCACGACACAGCTGCCGAGACGTCCAGACGTAAGGTCGATATTCTGTGGCATCACCCCAGTCCACTCGCCCTTACACAGACGGATCTTCCCCACTGGTTGATATTTCACCTATGATTGATGGCTTTGGAGGATTTTTGAGCTTTTGTGTAGAGTTGAATATGTTGACAGGCCTCTTGAGTTGACGAAATGGAATGCCCTCGGTAAAAGTTAATCTATGAATTGGCCATCAACATCATGGGATGGGTGTATGATTGCCTAGTTTCTGTAAATATTAGTTTTGCGAACGCCATCAAAAAGAAAACGGAAGAGATGAGTATCCGGTAAGAGTTTGGGGTAAACTTTCTAATGTTTCATCTTATTTGTTATTCTCTTCGATGGGGGCGAGCACACACGTACACACACATACACACACACACACACACACACACACACACACACACACACACACACACACACACACACACACACACACACACACACACACACACACTCACATGGACTTTTCATATTTCTTTACATAACTTTCTTTTCACCCTCTCTCTCCTATCTCTCTCTCCCTCCTCTCTCTCTCTCTCTCTCTCTCTCTCTCTCTCTCTCTCTCTCTCTCTCAGATTCTTTATTTTATCTTTATTTTATATATTTTTTCTACTTCCAGTTCCTGCTGATCTTAATCCTCTTCGTTTCTAGAAATACCTTTTTTCTAGAAAATATCCCATTTTCTTTTTTCTTTTTTCTTTCTTTTTTCTTTTTTTCCTCATCCCGCCCCCCTGCATTCTTTATGCTCGCGCTCGATTTTCTTGGCTTTTGCTCTCTTCTGCCGTCTTGCATCATCCATTATATTTCCCCCCCTTCTTACCAGCCCTATCCTAATCCTAATCCTAATCCTAAGCTTAATCCTTTCTCACACTCCCATTTTTGGAAGAACGGCTACCCTCCCTCCCCCCACCTATGTCATGTTTCTCCTTTTGATACTTCACTCCCAAATAAAAAAAATAATACTGATAATGATAAAATAAAAAATAAAATAAAATAGATAAAATAGATAAATAAAAAAACAAAAAATTGTCTTCCCCTCCCCCCACACACCCCCATCCTCAACTTCAATTTCCTTCTTCTTTTCCACCTCCTCATCCCCTTCCTCCTGCTTCCCATTCCTCCTTTTCCTCTTCCTCCTCTCTTTAGCCGTCCCCTCCTACTGCTTCCCTCTCCTCCTCCTCCTCTCCCTCCTTTCCTTGGCCTTCTCCCTCCTCCTGCTTCCCCTCCTCTTCTTCCTTTTTTTTTTCCTCTTCTTCCATCTAGTCCTCCTCCTCCTTATCCTTTTTCTTCTCCTCCTCCTCCTCCTTTTTCTCCTCCTCCTCCTCTTTCTCCTCCTCCTCTCTCCATCTACCTCCTTTTCTTGCTTCTCTCACCCTATACGTCCCTCCTTTCTTCTCCTCTCTGCCTCCTCCTCCCCTCCTCTCACTCTTCCTCTTCCTCCATTTTCCTCTACCGCATCTTCCTTCTCCTCCTGCTCCTCCTCCTCCTGTTCGTCTTCCTCCTCTTCCTCCTCCTCACCCCTCTTCATTTTTGTTTTTTTCTACCACCTCTTCTTCCTCTTCCTCTTTTCCCCGTACCTCCTCTTCCTTTTTATTCCTCTTCATTTTTCTCTTCTTCTACCGCCTCCTCCTCCTCTTCTTCCTTCTCTTCATTTTTTGTCTTCCTCTTCTATCGCCTCCTTCTCTTCTTCCTTCTCTTCATTTTTTCTCTTCCCCTTCTACCGCCTCCTCCTCTTCACCCTCTTCCTCCTCATCCATCTCCTTCTTCCCCTCCTATTCTTTATCCTGAGCCCCCTTTGCCTTCTCCAATCTGTGATTTTCCTCCCTAATATTTTTCCCTATTTCCCTAATGCTTTTCCCCTAATATTTCCCCCTACCAGTATCCACCCGTTCTCCGTTTTCTTCCTTCCATAGACATTATTTCCTTTCCATGTCTCCATTTTCTTTTGCCTTTTTTTCGTTTTCTTCTTCTTTAGCACATATAGCTTGTGTTCTATCGGTCCGTAAATACGTTTTTCTTTTATTCTTTTTTACGATCAGTATTTCACTAGATATTTTTATTTATATATTTTTTCGAGTTTATTTATTTTTCCCTCACCCCCACCCAACTTTTTTCTACAGCCTTTGTCCCCTTCTCTTTATGTCTCTCTTTACTCTCTTCCGTCTCCCCCCTCCTCCTCCTCCCCCTCCCCCTCCCCCTCTCTCTCCCTCCCGCCCCATCACTCATCGCATAAAACCTGGCTCCGGTATTCCATCAAGCTTGAAATGGTACACTAACAAGCACCGCATATCAATAACCCGAATGTCACCAACGAAAACGGAGAGTGTATACACTCGTTGCGTAGAAAACGGGAGGCGCACGCTGCTTTTGTCTGTTGGGGGGAGGGGTGGGGGAGGTGGGGAGATGGAGATGTTCCATCAGGACCATTACTACCGAGAAGTTTCTCTCTCTCTCTCTCTCTCTCTCTCTCTCTCTCTCTCTCTCTCTCTCTCTCTCTCTCTCTCTCTCTCTCTCTCTCTCTCTCTCTCTCTCTCTCTCTGCCTGCCTTTCTTTCCCTCTCCATTTCCCCCTTTCCCTCTCACTCTCTTTCCCCTTTCACCCCTCCCGCCTTCCACCTCTCCCTCTCTTTCCCCCTCCCTCCCTCCTTCCACTTTTCCCCCTCTTCCCCTCCCTCCTTCTTCTTCTACCTCTCCCTCTCCCTCTCTTTCCCCCTCTCCCACTCCCTCCTTCTTCTTCCACTTCTCCCTCCCCATTTCTCCCCATCTTTCTCCTTCTCTTTCCTTCCCTAACTCCCCCTCTTCCTCCCCCTCTTCCTCCCCCTCTCCTCCCTTCCCCTTTCCCTCTCCCCTTTTCCCTCTGTCTCTCCCTTCCCCTCTATCTCTCTCTCTCCCTCTTTCCTCCCTCCCTCTCCTCTTATCTCTCTCTCCCTCCCATCCCTTCTCGCTCCCTTTCTCCCTTCCTACCCTCCCCCTCTCTCTCTTTCTTTCCACCTCTCCTCCCTCCCCCCTTTCCCTCTAGCTTTCCCTTCCCCTCTCTCTCCCTTTCTCCTCCCTCCCTCCCCCTCTCTTTCTCTCCCTCTCTCCCTTTCTCTCCCTCCCCCCTTTCCCTCACCCCTTCTCCATCTATCTCTCCCTTCCCCCCCCTCTCTCTCTCTCCCTCTTTCCTCCCTTCCTCCCCATCCTCTCTCTCTCCCTCTCTCCCCTTCTCACTCTCTCTCTACCTCCTTACCCTCTCCCTCCCTCACTTTCTCTCTCTCCCCCTCTCCTCCCTTCCCACTCTCCCTCCCCCTCTCCCTCTATCTCCCTCTTTCCCCCTCTCCCTCCTCCTCTCTCTCCTTCTCTCTCTCCTTCACTTCCTCTCAATATCCTCCCATCTCTTTCTTTCTTTCTTTCCCCCTCGCCTTCTTCCCCCTTTATCTCCACCCTCTCCCTCTATCTTTCCCTTCCCCCCTCTTTCTATCTCTCGTTTCCCTTCTCCCTCCGTCTCTCCCTCCCTACCTTTCCCCTGCAAAGGAGCAGAAGGATGAAGTTCGAATCGTCCGCCAAGGCGGCTTCTGACCATGAAGTCGAGATCCTGAAGTTCAGTCATCAGCTTAGTGAAGCGACACTCTTTCAGGATGGTGAGTGTCAAAGTGAAGGACCTAAAGCGGTTTCAGTTTCAGTTCCTGAAAGCCAGAACACCCATCCATAGGATGTCAGTTTCGAAATTTTGTATTTCAGAAAGAAAAAAAAATTACACCTGAAGACTGTTTCCAAAATTTTCTTCTCCCCCCCCCTTTTTTTTTTTTTTTTTTTTTTTTTTTGACCGGGGAAAGAAGACTGACAAAATAGATTCTCGATCAACCAAGACCTCCGCTGAGCTGAATAAAATCGCCTGGCGATAGAACCAGATGGATAGGGAGCATTACATGTTTGATGGAAT
>NC_134785.1:75925123-75937623 GCF_046742065.1 Oratosquilla oratoria
AAAAAGAAGAAGAAGAAGAAAAAGAAGAAGAAGAAAAAGAAGGAGAAGGAGGAGAAGAAGAAAAAGGAAGAGAAGAAGAAAGAGGAGAAGAAAAAGAAGGAGGAAAGGAAGAAAAAGGAGAATAAATAGAAAAAGAAAGAAGAAAGAAAAGAAGATGACGAAGAAGGAGAAGAAAAAGAAAAATAATAAATAAGAGAAGAAAAAGAAAATTATAAGATTGTAAAATAATCATAAACATCGTAGAACGGGTTGAAGAAAAAACAAAATTATTCATTAAAAAAAATCACAAAGAAAAGAATTTTTATTTTCTGGAAAAAGATAAAGCTTTCCATGGATCATGGAAGGAAGAAGAGTGTTTTATTACAGGAAGAAGGAAGAACAGAAATTGTTTTTTGACAGGAAGGAGAAAGAGAAGAAAAATGTGAGACATCAAACGAAAAGACACCCGAAGAATGCTATGCAAAAAAAAACAAAAAAAAAAAAAAAAAAGTACGCCGTTTCTGTGTTACTTCAGACGATTTTATTCAGCTGAAGCCAGACCCTTTACTCTTCTGAAGGGGAACTGAGAAGGAGAGGCAGTTCATAAGAAATGAAAAAGGAAATGTTTGGCGCAAAGTGGAGAAGGGACCGCGCTAGCTGGGGCAATGGAGGAAAAAAATGGCCTCAGGAGGAAGAAGAAGAGGAGGAGGAGGAGGAGGAGGAAGGTTTGTGGGAGGTAGAGGTATAGGTGAGACGGTAACAGGGCGAGGAGGACGAGGAGGAGGAGAGGTTGTGGGAGGTGGAGGGGTGAGGAAGAGGAGGAGGAGGAGGAAGGGTTGTGGGAGGTGGAGGGGTAGGTGAGACGGTAACAGGGCGAGGAGGAAGAGGAAGAGGAGGGGTATGAGTACGAGGAGGAGGAGGAGGAAGAGGAAAGGTTGTGGGAGGTGGAGGGGTGTGGAAGAGGAGGAGGAGGAAAGGTTGTGGGGGTGAAGGGTGTGGAAGAGGAGGAGGAGGAGGAGGAGGAGGAAAGGTTGTGGGAGGTGGAGGTATGGGTTAGTCGGTAAGAGGAGTAGGAAGAGGAGAAGAAGGGGGAGGAAGAATTGTGGGAAGTGAAGGGGTGAGGAAGAGGAGGTGCATGAGGAGGAGGAGTAGAAGTGTGAGTAGGAGGAGGAAGGGTTGTGGGAGGTGGAGGGGTGAGTGAGAAGGTAACAAGGCGGTGAGGAGGAGGAGGAGGAGAAGGAAGAGGGGGTAGAGGGGGGAAGGTAACAGGATAAGGAGAAGGAAGAGGAGGACGGGAGGGAAGGGAGAAAGTGTTAAAGATGGCGAAGAGGAGAAGGAAGAGGAGGAGGAAGGGTTGTGGGAGGTAGAGGGGTGTGTGAGAAGGTAACAGGGCGGCGAGGAGGAGGAGGAGAAGGAGGAGGAAGAGGAGTAGGAAAGAGAAAATAGGATAGGAGGAATAGGACTATGAAAGAATGAAGGAGGAGGAGGAGGAAGAGAAGAAAAACGCGAAACAACGATAAAAAGATGAAGGAGGTGAGAAAGGCTATGAATAAGAAGTAGAGGAGGAGGAGGAGGAGGAGGGAAAAGAGAGAATAAGTGGAGGAGGAGGAGAAGAAAAAGAAAAAGAAAGGGAACAAAGAAGTATGAGGAGGAGGAGGGGGAGGAGGAGAAGATGGAGAAGCTGAGGAATCAAGATGAGGAGGAAAAGGAGGAGTAAAAAAAACAGGAGGAAGAGGTTGAGGAGTATGGAGGTGACGAGACGGAAGAAGAGGAGGTGAAGAAAAAAAAGGAAGAGGAGGAGGAGGAGAAGTTGAGGGTTAGTGCACGGAAGGATATGCTTGCTTGCCCTTCATGGAAAGTGAGGAAGAAAACGGAAGTACAAAGAAAACGGGGAGAGAGTGCGGAAGGACCAAGGAAAGTTTTATTTATTTATTTATTTATTTATTTTGGGGGGGGTACGGTCACGGGAATGCTCGGCATTCGGTACAGTATCGGGAGGATGGCCATTGGAATGAACAGAGCTGAAGTGTGATACGAAGAGAAAAAGAAAAAAAAAATCGAGTTTCGAGCTCTGGAAAACCTCTTCTTTATAGACAGAATCCATGGGTTGGGTCCCACTTTTCTTTTTTTTTTTTTTTTTTTTTTTTTTTCTTTCTTAGGAAAAGGAGTTGTTCAAAACCCCGATGAGAATGTGTTCGGGGTGTGGTCAACCAATGGTTGCGTTTTCTTCAAGGCCACGAAAAAATGGACCAAGGGACACAAAAAAGTGGCCGGCGTGAATTTTTCTATGTGGTTACAAAAAAAAAAAAAAAATGGAGCCTTGGGTCTTGCATGGTTAAATATAAAGAGAATTGATTATCACTTGCCTAGGATACCATAGCACTCAAGGCATAGGTGATTGATCAACAGGATGGTAATTTCTCCCTTAATCCTTGCTCTATCAAAACTGTACCTTATAATAAAGTAGTAGCCTCTGTCTGTCTGATTGTTTATTATTTGTTTGTTTGTATGTACACGAACTCCTCCTAGGGTTTTAGAGATAGACCCCCATAACTTTATATATTCTGATACCCTATCACTCCAGGTACTTGGATAACTATATTTCATTTCAAAAAAAAATATTTTGGTTAGGGTTAAGGGTTAAAGTTAGGAGGTTTATGTAGTAATTTTTGTGACTTAAGAATTAATATCATTAAACAAACCATTGTATGTGTCCATAGATATTATCTACATTTGTGAAATTAATGTTGTCACAAACCATGATAGCTTTTGTAAGAAGAAAGCATTTTTATGGAAAATTATTATATAATTTTACCAAATGTTGAAATATTGGTTATTTTCATTTAATTTTTGTGCGGGTGGAAATAGTTCATTCACAAACTCCTATGTTGTTGCAGATAAATCCTTATCACTATATATGTTCTGAAGGTAAATAAACTAGAAACATTTCTTCGCCTTTCAGCTGTAGACATTTATTGTCAATCCACACACACACATTGCACATACACACGCACACAAAAGAATGTGTACACATGATATCTGTGTTTGTGTATGCATGTATTTTCAAACTATGGTTTCCCAACTTCGGGAGGGAGGGGGCGCACACCTGGGAGTATTTAAAGCTATATTTAATATAGAAAAATATATTTTGGTTAGGGTTAAGGGTGAAAGTTAGGTGGTTTATTGTGAGGGAACACGCCACTACTGTAGTCTCCCCTTAAGTTATTATTTTTGTAACATAAGAATCAATATAATTAAAAAAGCCATTGTATGTGTTCATAAATATTATTTATCTTTGTGAAATTGATGTTGCCACAAACCATGATAGCTTTTATAAGAAGAAATCATTCAAAGTAAAATGATTGTATGATTTTACCAAATGTTGAAATATTGCTTATTTTCATTTAATCTTACTGAGCCGGAAATTTATTAATTACAAACTCTTCCTAGGTTTTTCCAAATAAACCCCTATAACCATATATATTCTAAAAATAAATAAAGTAGATACATTTCTTCACCTTTTAGCTGTAGGCATTTATTGTCAATCCACACACACACACACACACACACACACACGCACGCACGCAAAAGAGTGTGCACATGACATTTGTGTTTGTGTATGCATGTATTTTCAAACTAGGGTTCCCCAACCTTCGGGTAAGGGGGCGCACATCTAAATGGGGGAATGTTTAAAGGTATATTTCATTTAGAAAAATATTTTGGTTAGGATTAAGGGATAAAGTTAGGTATGATATGGTTAGGTTAGGGATTATTCACGAACTTTGAATTGCTATTTACAAATACTGTCATAAACAAAAAAGAAAATGATCATGATATGGTTAGGTTAGGGATTATTCACGAACTTTGAATTGCTATTTTACAAATACTGTCATAAACAAAAAAGAAAATGATCAACTTTTGATTTATTTTTGCAAAATTAATTTACAAGCAAAAAGAAAAAATAATGAAATTTTGAATTGATACATTAAATAATACTGTTTTCACCTTTTTCATGTGTTATATTTTCCATTGAGTTATATTGATACGTGTAACTTTTCTCCACAAATTCTATCAAAATGAAAACAATCAGCATTTGCCGGCAGCAACAAGAAAAAGGGAAAAAATATAATGTAATTTTGAATTGATACATTAAAAAAATACTGTTTTCACATTTTTCGTGCGTTACATTTTCCAATGAGTTATATTGATACGTGCAACTTTTCTCCGCATATTCTATTAGAATTAAAATAATCAGCATTTCCCCTTAGCAACGCGCGGGTAATTTGGCTAGTACCTGAATAAAATCGACTGACGGCTGCCAAAATCAAATGAAAAGTATTCGTTGTGGTGAAAGTAATTAATGTCTGAAATAAGTTTAACATTAATCTTTATACATTCTACTTTGCTCAAAGCCAGTCAAACTGGAAAGACGTAGAGTGCAGGGTGACCTAATAGAGGTATTCAAATGGGTCAAAGGCTTTAGCAAGGGTGATGCAGGTAAGGTCATCATAATAAGACAGCAAAGTAGGACTCGTAGTAATGGGTCTAAATTGGATGAATTTAGGTCTAAGAAGTAATTAGGCAAAACCTGATTTACCAATAGAGTGGTTAACGAATGGAATAGGCTTAGTGAGCGTTGAAATAATTGGTTGTTTTAAGAGAAAATTATATAACTTTATGGATGGGGATGATAGGTGGTAACGGACATGGAACTGCCTAGTGTAGGTCTTATGGTCTCTTGCAGTCTCCTACGTTCTTATGTTCTTATGGTCAAGGGAGACTCCTGACCTAAGCTGGGTCTCAGCAGTCTAAGTGTTCGTTCAGAGCAGGGCCCACGAGCGTAATAAGATAATGTTAACCCTATGACGTCAACAATATTCCTTTTAGCTGAATAAAATCGCCTAGCGGTGGTGGACACTGACACGAGTCGCGCGAAGGTCACACGAAAATTCGTTAAATTCGTTACAAATTTTGAATTCCCTTTGGGGATTTTCAAGAAAGAAAATTTCTTAAAGAGTCGGCGAGACCCGGACTAAGTAATCCGGAAGGAAGTGTGTTAAATAAATGGCGGTGGAGGGAGAGGGTGAGAGGGAGAGGGGGAGGGAAGATGTTGGATAGGCACGAAGAGGAGGAGGAGGAGGGAGAGGAAAAGGAGGAGGAAGAGGAAGAGGACGATACGTGTGTGTGACCTACTCAAGGAGAATTGAGTGAAAGAGTGGAGAGAGAGTTGCGGAAGCTCTTGGTAATGGAAACATTGGTAGTAATCCGTTAGCGGTGGTAATGTTGGTAGTGGGAGTAGTGTGTGTACGTATGTGTGATTGTGCGAATATGCGTGAGTGTGTGCGTGTGTGTATGCGTGTGTGTGTGTACGTGTCTGTGTGTTCGTGTGTGTCCGTGCCTGTATATGTATGCTTATGTATATATGTATAAAGGATGTGTATTTTGTGTGCCTGTGTATATATGTGTACGTGTCTGTGTGTGGAGATACCTTTCATTATAAGAAAAAGTTAATTTTTAAATAAGAATAGATAAGTAAATAGATAAACTCAAAATGACATCAAGAACACTCGAGGGAAATAGATGCGCCAATGGAAGTGGTGTGACGTCGGCTATACCAACAACAGCAACATACCAACAACATACACATACCAACCAAAAGACGCCTGTGGGGGAGCGCGGTGCTTTCCCAGCAATTTAAGTTGGCGGCACACTAGGCTAGCATGCTACTTGCTTTTGCTATTTCGTTGTAGTAGAAACGATTTCGGTTAACAATATTCAAGACTAAGAACATTTCAACAATGTTTCTAACATCCGAATTTTAGGTTTAACTTCTCTTAATTCCTCATTCAGCTTCTCCTCTGCGACGCAAGACTTTTGAAAAATTGAAAAACAAAAGATCATAATCGAAAAGTCGTTTCTACTCAAACGAAGTAGCAAAAGTAAGTAGCTTGCTAGGAAGAAATGCCAAGTATGCCGCCACGTTTACCTCCCCTCCATGCTACCCAGCGCAAATGCGTGAAAGTCGACTTACGACGCCGCGTTGCCTGTTATAGAGCATCTCGAAATATAGGCCGGGTTTTCCTACTTTATGAGGCACTGTTCACAAACGCTTAGAGCCCCGAAGGCTTTTGCATTATGTGGCACAGTGGAACTCTGCAGGAAAGCGAGATGGACCTGGTCGTCAAGATCCATAAAGAATCATAAAACGAGACCCAAAACTAATTTCTGTTAAGTGGAACTAAATCCATTTGGAATTTGAGTCTTCAGTGTCGAGGTATAATGTGCGGAACTAATTCGAATGTGCATAACTATAATGAGGTTTGGTTTCCTCTCCCATGGCTGAAGATACAGTAAAGTGTCGAATGAAATTATGAGGTGTCTTGTTGTATAAAACAGGATTTAGGTCAGTCTTAGGGACTGTAATACAAAGGAAATGCTCTAAAGGAGGCTGTAGAAAAAATAGAGAAAGAGAGAGAGAGAGAGAGAGGGGAGCATTTTAAGGGAGTACTTTATGTTCTTGTGCTCTGGTATTATATTCTTGAATGATGCACAAATGCATCTTAGCGCAAGAAAGAATATCAAGGCTGTCTCTATGACTAAATCAAAGTTTGAAATGTGGATTCCTGACAAAAAAAAAATTCTACTCGTATTTTATTTTGTTTTCTATTATTTCTTATTCTATTTCCTTCTGTTTTGATTTTGTATTCCTTAATGCACATACTACAGTCATTCCTAAACATTTAAGGTTACTAGTTTCTGGAAGAACACATCTCGCTCGTGACAAGTATGAACAAGGTCTCTGGAAAAGATGTAAGAACGACCGTACACCTTTCAGAAATTTTGACAAAGACAAACCGCAGAGCTTCAACGCCCCAGTCAAGCGTTCTTTGTATTATCACCATAGACCCATAAAAGAGCCAAAAAGACAATGATAAAAAAAAATAATAAGATAGAATGCAAAAAATAAAAATAAAAAATCGAGCGAAAATAGCCTGAAACCTGTGTTCATGAAACAATGTTTGACCCTGGAAGTGGATCCTTGTTGCGTGTCGCCAGATGATTTCATTCATTTCCTACAATCTAGAGGTTGTTTGTGGCGTACTACTTGTTTACACACACATACACACACGCACACACACACACACGCACACACACACACACACACACACACACACACACACACACACATATATATATATATATGTGTGTGTGTGTGTGTGTGTGTGTGTGTGTGTGTGTGTGTGTGTATGTGCGTGTGTATAATATATATATATATATATATATATATATATATTTTTTTTTTTTTTTTTTTTTTTTTTTTTTTTAGCAAGACCTTGTGTTGTCATGAAAGGCTTAGCGTAGAGAGACGGGAGTTCTCTCCATACAGATTAAAACACAAACACAAGTGATGCAAATTTTTTACCTTGAAAACAATAAAAACAGCACAACATAATATCTTCAGCATGAACCCTTCCCTCATAAGAAAGAATCGCCTTGGATTAACCAGAAGAGATGAGGCGTCCAGAAACAAAGAGGCATCCCCGCCGTTTATATTGGTTTCGGGTTAAGTACGGGTAATACGATAAAATAAAAAAATGCGAAATTCTGAGACCGTTTTTCTCAAAACTATACTTTGGCTGGGATGCCCCTCTGTTTCTGGACGCCTCAACTAATCTGAAAGATATCATCTTATCAAAGAGTCTGAGGTCTGTCTGTTGACTGAATAAGATTGTCATACTTTAGAACAAACCTCCGTTTTCGTAGAGAGATTAAGGATTAAGGATTTAAGGGATTAAGGAAAAAGGATTTACATTTGGTAGTTAGAAGCCTAACTGGCGTATGGTGAGAAAGTTAGAAACCACGAGAAAAAATTATGGTAAACAAGTTTTCTTAATCGCAGAACTGGTTTTATATGAAGTGACGTAGTTTGCTTTGTGTGTACAATAACGCTTAAAAGCTCCTTTCTACAAGAGGTCTAGTCAAAGGTTTTGTTGTTGAGGCTCAGAGTGAGGATTAAGGCCGAGAATAGACTCGTAAATTGGAAAGGTGCTGTGTTCGGCCTCCGGATGAATGTCATATAAAAAGAACTCAAAAAAAAAAAAAAAAAAAAAAGACAGATCTTGACAAGAGATCTCTATTACAAATGTCACCATCGGGTTCTGTAGTTCTCCGTGTTAAAAAAGAGAGAGAGAGTGAGAGAGAGAGAGAGAGAGAGAGGATTATGTATTCTTCTGATTAGGGTCATTGAATCTCGGTTTAAGACTCGGAAGACGAAAAAAAAAAAAGTAACTGGGAAAGGTAGTTTTGTATTCTTCTGGTGAGGGCCATAGAAGCTGAGGATATAAGGAAGGTTTCTGGAAAGGCCTCAACATGACAAAGTGAAAGCCTAAGAAAGATTTTGGGGGTGGGGGGGGAGGTGGGAAGGGGGAGAACATCTGTCCTTCCCTTCCCTCCCCTCCTTCCCTCCTTCTCTTCCTCCCCTTCTCCCCTTCTCCCTTCCTCCCTTCCTCTCTTCCCCTTCCTTCCTCCCTTCCTCCCTTCATCCCCTTCTCCTCCTTATCGCTTCTTCCCCTCCTCCTCTCCTTACCTCCCCCTCCTTCCCTCCCCTCCTCCCCTCCGTATCACCTCTTCTCTCCTTCCCTCCTACCCTCACGCCTTCCTTTCTTCCTCACCTCTCCTCCTCCCCTTCTCCCCTCATCTCCTCCTTATCACCTCTTCCCTTCCTTTTCTCACCCTCTCCCTTCTTCCTCTAACCCTTTCCTCCTCTTCCACCTCCTCTCTTCATCTACATATCACCTCCTTTCCCCCTCTCTTCCTCTTCTCACCTCCTCTCCTCCTCCCCCCTCTCCTCCCCCTCCTCTTATCCTACGCTACTCTTCTCTCCTCCTCCCCACTTCCCCCTCTCTTCATCTTCCCATCACCTCCTTTCCCCCTCTCTTCCTCTTCTCACCTCCTCTCCTCCTCCCCCTCTCCTCCCCCTCCTCCTCTCCCTCCTCCCCTTATCCGACTCTACTCTTCTCCTCTCCTCCTCCCCTCTTCCCCTCTCCTTCTCTTTTGCTCCTCTCTCTCTTCCTCCTCTCTTCCCCTCTCCTTCTCTTTTCCTCTTCTCCAATCCTCCTCCTCTCTTCCCCTCTCCTTCTCCTTTTCCTCTTCTCCACTCCTCCTCCTCTCTTCCCCTCTCCTTCTCTTTTCCTCTTCTCCTCCTCTCCTCTTTTCCTGTCCTCTTCCCCCCTCCATCCTCTCCTTCTACCCCCCCCCCCAAACAATACATATGCATTCCATACAAGCACCCCCACCCCATCCAGAGCCTTTCCTTACCAGTGGAGGAAACAGATGGGAGAAAATTTCCCCCCAACTTCCCCCCATTCCCCCCATTCCCCCCACTTCCTCCCTTGCCCTCCTTTTAGTATTTCTTCTTTCCTTCAGTTTTCCACTTTTTTTTTCAATCCGACGCATAACAAAGAACGGTGTCGTGATATTTTCTAGAGCTTTTATCCATTCTTCAGCAAATTTTTGTTTTTGTTTTTTCCTTTTATTCTGTTTTTGTGTATTCTGTCCTATCTGTAACTCACCTTCTTTTCTCTCTTTCTCTCTCTCCCTCTCTCCCACTTTTTTTTTTGGGGGGGGCATTTTTTCTCTTTTCTTCCTGTTTTTTAATATTTTGTCCTATCAGTAACTCACCTTTCTTTCTCTTTCTCTTTCTCTCTCTCCTTCTCTCTCTCTCTCCCTCCCTCTCTCTCTCTCTCTCTCTCTCTCCCTCTCTCTCTCTCTCTCTCTCTCTCTCTCTCTCTCTCTCTCTCTCTCTCACACACACACACACACACACACACACACACACACACACACACACTTACTTAAACACTCTTACATGTGTGCACTCATTCATATTCAATCATTCTTTCTATCTTTGTTACTGTATCACAAACTCTTTCACTCTTTCTCTCGAAGAGGCAAAGAAAATAAACGAATAAATACATACATAACTAAGTAAATGAGTGAATGGAATAGATGAATAAAGGTAAACATATAAAATGTAAAGGTAAAAAAGTTAAAAGGGAAAATATATCAACATAAAGGAAACTGAAAATAAACGAATAAATACATACAGTATATAGGTAAGTAAATGAGTGAATGGAATAGATGAATAAAGGTAAACATATAAAATGTAAAGGTAAAAAAGTTAAAAGGGAAAATATATAAACATAAAGGAAACTGAAAATATACGAATAAATACATACAGTATATAGGTAAGTAAACGAGTGAATGGAATAGATGAATAAAGGTAAATACATAGAATGTAAAGGCAAAAAAGTTAAAAGGGAAAATATATAAACATAAAGGAAACTGAAAATAAACGAATAAATACATATAGTATATAGGTAAGTAAATGAGTGAATAGAATAGATGAATAAAGGTAAATACATAAAATGTGAAAGGCAAAAAAGTTAAAAGGGAAAATATATAAACATAAAGGAAACTGAAAATAGCGGAAAGGGGAAGTAGAGCTCTCTTCCACCTTGAAGACATTTTCCTGCTCTTTCTTTCGCTCTTTCTTTCACTCTTTCTTTGTGCCACGGCCGACTCGCCTCTCTCTCCTCTTCTTTGAATAAGATATTCTTTCTCCTTGGTCCTCTTTTATTTCTATTTTATTCTATTTTGTTTTGTTTTTGTTTATTTATTTTTTACACACATTCTTTCCATGGCTATCTCGTACTATTTTCACATTATCTCTTTGGGTATATATTTATGTATGCATTATGTATAAAAAGTTACACAACCAAAATGTAGCATATAAAGTATGTCACGAGGTAGAGGAAGTAAATCAATTATAGATAAGTCAGTATATTAAATTAGTCAAAGTTGTCAGCTAGGACTCCGCCCACAGCTTTGATGACGTAGAACCAAAGGCTGTCGTGATTGGTCGCTGACATCTTCTTGGCCAGTCACAATGGCTCGTGACTTTGATGTCATTAGGAAAAGGGTGTGGTCGCCTTTTTCTGTTTTTTCTCGTCTTCTCTCTCTTTATCTTTTATCATATTTTCCCTCTTCCTTTTCTTATATTCAGTTTTGTCTGTGTCTCCCCTGTGTTTTTTTTTTTTTTCATTTTATTTTCTTCTTTCTTGGGATCCCTTTCTTCTTTCGTCTCATCTTTTTCTTTCCTCCACTTTTTTCCTAATTTTCTTGTTTCTCTTCAGATATCCTTATTTTCGTTTTCTTAACTATTCTTGTTGTCTCTATCTTCTATTTATTTTCTTTTTATTTTCTTGTCTTTCACTTAAAAAAATGCTTCTGGAGCTTTTCCAGGATCATTGATCGTGTTTAACAAGAGAACAAGAGCAGAAATTATGTGTGTGTGTGTGTGTGTGTGTGTGTGTGCGTGTGTCTGTATATTTGTGTGTCTGCATGTGTGCGTGTGTCTGTATGTGTGTGTGTGTCTGTAAATATATATATATATATATATATATAATATATATATATGTGTGTGTGTGTGTGTGTGTGTGTGTGTGTGTGTGTGTGTGTGTATGTGTGTGTGTGTGATCTCCCTTATTGATTTTTGTTTTTTTTGTCTCAGTTTTATTTATCATTAATTCTTCTGAATCTCTCCTCTCTCTTCTTTTTCCTCTATTCTCATTATTTCTACCCTATTTTCCCTTGTCCTCTCTTTTCCCTCTTTTCCTCTTTTCTTCTCTTCCTCCTTCTCTTCTTCCCTCTTTACCATCACCACTCCTTCTCTTCTCCTGTTTATTCTTCTTTACATTTATTACCATTTTCTTTTTATAACAGTTACTACCCTCTTCCCGTTTTCTTCTGTATCTTTCACGATTTGTTCCCCTTCAGTCACTTTCTTCATTTCATTTTCTTGTAATTCTTTTGACAAGCCACATCTTATTCCCACCTCCTCCTCCCTTCCTACCCCTCCCTGCTTCCTCTTTTCCTTTTCCTTCCTCCTCCTTGTCCTCCTCCCTCCTCCTCTTCCTCCTTCCTTCTCCTTTCTCCTCCTTCTTCCTCATTCCTCTTCCTTCTTCCTCCTTCCTCCTCCTTTCTCCGCCTTCCTTCTCTTTCCTCCTCTTCTTCCTCCTTCCTCCTCCTCCTTCCTTTTCCTTCCTCCTCCCTCCTTTTCCTTCTTTTTTCCACCTCATCATCTTCCTCTTCCTCCCCCTTTCTCCTCCTTCTCCTCCTTCCTCCTTTCCTCTCCTTTTCTCCCTTTCTCCTCCTTACTTGCTCACTACTTCCTTAATTCTTTCTCCTCTGTCTTCCTCCCCCTTCCTCCTTTCCTCTCCTCCTCTTCTCTCTTCTCTTCCCTCCTTTCTCCTCCTCTTCCTCCACCTCTTCTTCTTCCTCTTCTCCCTTTGCCCTCACCACCACCAATACCACCACCACCAACAGCACCACCAGCGCAATCTCCACCACTATCACCATCATTTTATCTCCACCATCACCATCATCACCACCCATCACCATCCACACCCACCATCCACCATCATATTTCTCACCACTACTGTCACCACCATCACCACCAC
>NC_134785.1:75950123-75952623 GCF_046742065.1 Oratosquilla oratoria
CTTCATCATTTTTTTCTTCTGCTTCCTCCCCTTTGTCTTCTTTTTCTTCGTCTGCTTCTTCTTCGCCTACTTCTTTGTTTGTTTGTTTTTTCTGTTCGTTGTATTCTTCGTTTTCTTCCTCTTTGTCGTCGTCCTCTTCTTTTTCTACTTCTTCTTCCTCTTTTTTTTTCTTCTTCATCATTGTTATTATCATTAATATCATCATCATCATCATCAGTATTATCATAATTATCATTATCATTATTAATATTATTATTATTATTATTATTATTATTATTATCATTATTATTATCATTATTATTATTATTATTATTACTATTATTATCATTATTATTATTATTATTATTATTATTATTATTATTATTATTATTATTACTACTATTATTATTATTATTATTATCATTGTTATTGATACTATGCTATTGTCGTTATCATTATTGCTGACAATTATTATTGTCATTATCATATATACATATATATATATATATATATATATACATATATATATATATATATATATATATATATATATATATATATATTTTTTTTTTTTTTTTTTTTTTTTTTTTTTTTAGTATCGAAGCCGTTCCCTAGAAGGGTGCACTTGCTATGGGGTTATCTATATTTGTTACCAATATAGCCCTTCCGCCCAATTCCACCCCTCCTGCAGACCTTGGTTGTTCCTAAATATAGAGGACGCCTTCATCCCGGCCAGAGCAGTCTCCACATTCCGAGACCTTTCTTCGCCTCTGTGTCTTCCTTCTTCTTTCTTACCTTTTCTCTTTCTAGTCCTTCTTCCTTCCACTCCTTACGTTTTACTTTTCTTTCTTCTGTCCTCTCCTTTTTATTTTTTTTATTTTATTTTTTATTTTATTTATTTTTTATGAATCTCTTTGTCTTTTCTTTTTTCTTTTCTTTTTCTTTCTTTTTACTTGTGTTTTTCTTTTCTTCTATTTTATGAGTGATGTGTCTTGTCTCTTTTGTTCTTTTTTCATTTTTGTGCAACCTCTTCTTCTCTTTTCTTTCTCTTTTTTATTCTTCCTTTCCTTTTATCCTTTCCCTCCCTCTTTTCTTTTTTCTTTCGTTCTTTCTTTTCTTCTATATGTATGACCTATGTCTTCTCACATCACATGTAGTTTGTCGCAGTCCCCTTAGGCCTGGTATCCTCAGACACTCCTCTTCCCCCCTTCATCTTAAGAACATCCCAAGAACGTTATATACTGACGAAACTGTCATTGGCATCGAAGTCTCCGAGTACCTCCATTTGGCCAGGGTCCTCAACCCTCTTCGTCAGCGTCGCCTTCGCCTCCATTACCCCAGACTCTTCTTCCACGACGTTGGTCTCAGAAGTCGTTTGGAAGAGGCGCCCGGCCTCCTGCCGTGGCCTCGGCAGCCGCCTGCGGCGTTGGAGCCTCAGAGGTCTTCGGACCCTCCTGCTGGGGGCGTCGCCGAAGAACGGCTGCAGGATCATATGCGAAGTGATAAAAGCAAAAGGACATTTGCATATGAACAGACGGAGTTAATGTCTGCTCGCTCTGACCCTAGTTTCTCTCTCCACCCCCTCTCTCTCTCTCTCTCTGTCTCTCTTTCTCCCTCTCTTTCACTCTTTCTCTTTTCTTTCCTTTCCTTTCAATTCTATGGCACTCTCTGAAATTGTACTCTCCCTTCCTTGAACCATTTTATTGATCTATTCATAGGTTCATTCATTGATTTGTTTATTAGTGTAATTTGGTTTGTAAGGTTCGGTTTTCTTTCTCATAACTCACTTTCTGCCTTCTCCAGTTTCGTTTATTTTGTTTCTTTTGTATATTCCTATGTATATACATGTCATGTATGAATGTTATTTGACTTGGCTAGCAGCCTTATAAGGGGGAGATCTTTTGACACACACACACACACACACACACACACACACACACACACACACACACACACACACACACACACACACATATATATATATATATATATATATGTATATATATATATATATATATATATATATATATATGTATGTATACATATATGTATATATATATGTGTGTGTGTGTAAAATTTTCTTCCTTTCTCCGATATTACTTACGTGGCTTTGTCTTCATGCATAAGTATTTATACATTTATCTCTTCATTAGTTAATTTGCTACCTAAGTGCCTGTACCATATATATATATATATATATATATATATATATATATATATATATATATATATATATATATATATATATATATATATATATATATATATATATATTTCCATCACTATAATCAACATTCTGCATATCACAGCTGGGCTGTTCATAAAATTCCCTTTTCTTTTGTTGTCATTTAAATGTATATGCCGGCTGGTTCCGTCCTTCGCCATTTGCACAGGGTGAGGTGGGGTGGGGGTGGGGGGGTATATGCCGGTCATGTGAACTTGACGATTCCTTTTGTTTAGGACACGTGAGAGTTAAGCTCCCCTCCCCCCCCACACACGTCAGTCGGGCTCATCTCTCTCC
>NC_134785.1:75987623-76000123 GCF_046742065.1 Oratosquilla oratoria
GGGTTGTGTGTGTGTGTGTGTGTGTGTGTATGTGTGTGTGTGTGTGTGTGTGTGTGTGTGTGTGTGTGTACGTGTGTGTTTATTGACGAGAGAAGAACAACAGCGAGTAGTTGTGTGTGTGTGTGTGTGTGTGTGTGTGTGTGTGTGTGTGTGTGTGTGTGTGTGTGTGTGTGTGTAATTCGTCATGGTCTCAGATCACGTGTTGGACTCGTGATCGACTGCTATTACCCTTCCGGAAGAGAGCTCAGAGGTCTATATGACCGATCTATGGGTAATGCTGCGACCTTATATGCACTCACACCCAACTCCCCACGAGATCTGGAGTAACAACCCGCAGCGCAGCAATACTGAAATTGTTTCAGCCCTGGGCGGGATTCGAACTCGGACCGCCGTAGTGGCAGCGATCGCTACCACTGTTTGTGTGCTCCTGTGTGCGTGTGTGTGTTTACTAGTGAAGAAGAACAACAGCGAGTAGTTGTAGAACAAGAACAAGAAGTGTAATGAGTAACTGAACAACTTGAAGAACACCGTGGTACTAGATCAAGAGGAATGACAGTGTTTCATTCCATAGGAAGAACTGAGTGTTTGGCTGAGAACAAGAAAGAACGGAGAACTCTTAGAACATCGTTGAGAGAAATTGAAGAATCAGAAATTGAGTGTGGAACGGATGACTCCCCGGACAAAAAAAAAAAAAAAAAAAAAAAAAAAAAATGTAAGTTTATGGAGTTTCTTAGAACTGAATAAAATATCCTGGTGACAGTAGGGACAGGATATATGAAATTATTTATTGTAATAAACTCACCATCCCACACATCCACGTAGTGGGAAGTGAGAAACCCCTGGTAGGGCACAAACCCGTCAGTTGCGGCAGTCCGCTGGATTAGGCCGATGTTGGGTCGCCTTCCCGTCTGGCCAGGGTTGTCGGGATCTACGACACAGCCCGCAGCGGGTTCCGGGAATCGAACTCACGGCCACCTGCTCGCGAGTTCGACACGGTATCCACTTGGAAGGGTTAATCCTGAATATACAAAGTACATCACTAGGCTGAATGTTACTGGCAGAGATGATGTTGCATTGCGTGGCGCGTTCGGTTTGGTCCCTGCCTCTTCTTGAACGTGACGGCTCGTGAACGATTCCTCACGTTCACCGCTGGTGACCACATGACTTTTTTTTTTTTTTTTTTTTTTTTTTTTTAGCGAAGTTCCCATTTACGCACGTGTTTATCTCTCTCCCTCCTCTCTCTGTATGATCTCAATCTCTGTCAAGTTGGTATTAAGATTTTTTTTTAACCGAGGTCCCTATGTACGCACTCTCTCTCTCTCTCTCTCTCTCTCTCTCTCTCTCTCTCTCTCTCTTCCTCTCTCTGTAATCTCAGTCTCTGTCAAGTTGGCATAAAGAATGGTTTAAGAGATAATAGTTGAGTACCTGTGAAGAACCTGGAAAACGAGAAACGCTAAGAGAACCCCGTACTGGTTCCCCAGGGGAAGATGGGGGGGAGGGGGAGGGGGGGAGGAGGAGGATGGGAGGATTAGGTGTAGACGGGGAGGGGGAGTAAGTGTGAGGGATTGGGGGGGGGGCAGGAGCCGCAGGGAGCGGGGGCGGGATTGGAGGAAAAGGGGGCTGCAAGTGGGGGGGCTTTAGTTGGGGGGGCTGCTCGGGGGGGCTTTAGGTGGGGGGCTGCTCGGGGGGCTGGCTGACTGAGGCGAGAGAAGGCAAACAGGAAGGCGCGGCAGTCGGAGATCCTCAGGCGGGAAAGTGAAGAGGAGGAAGAGGAGGAGGACGAGGGGAGGGAGGAGGAAGAAAAGGATGAGGAGAGGGATGAGGAAGAAGAGGACGAAGAGAGGGAGTATGAAGAAGAGGACGAAGGGGAGAGGGGATAAGAAAGAGGACGAGGATAGAGAGGAGAAAGAAAAGGACGAGAAGGAGAGGAGGAAGAAGAGGACAAGCAGGAGGAGGAAGAAAAGGAGGAGGAAGAGGAAGAGGAGGAATAGCAGGAGAAGGAAGTGAAGGAGGAGGAGGTGAGGAGGAGATAGAAGAGGACGAGCAGGAGGAGGAAGCGAAGGAGCAGGAAGAGGAAGAGAAGGATGAGGAGGATGAGGGGGGGAGGAGTACGGGGTGTTGGTGTGGCGTAGTGGCTTGCGGCTGCCATTGTTCCTCTTGTATGGAATTGTGCTTTGCACGTTGATTGTTCCCCTCCCCCTTCCCCCCCTACCCACCCACCCTCTTCCTCCTCCACCTCCTTTCCCTCTTTGTGGAATTGTACTTCCAAGTGGGACTTCGCCTCCTGAAGGGATTGGCCTCGGGAGGATTATGATTAGACTATGGAGGGGGGGGGGAGTTGTGTCTATATTTTTTGTACGTGTGTGTGTATGTTTAACTGTGAATGTGTAATTGTCCCAAGGAAGTTTCCCATTGTCTTGGGTTAGGTTCTTCGAAGGGTGCCACCTCATTCAGAGTTTTTCAATTGGCACTGTATTCTCGGCACTGTGGCATTATAGAATATCTTCTTTGTTTAAAACAAAATGACCCTTGTTTTTTAATCTATCATTTCTATACACCTTAACATAAGAACAGAAGAATGGAGGAGACTGCAAGAGACCCTAAGGCCTACACTACATAGTTCCTGAATCTATTCCAGTCGTTAACCACTGTTAGTAAAACAGTTCTTGACTATTTCCTTCTTAAACTTAAAAGGTGAACTTGTAAGATTGATGTGTGTTTTTGTTAGCTATACTTATCATGATATCTCTCAAGCTTTGCATGCAACCTAGTTGGGAAAAGGTGTTACCACCCTCATGTCTCCAGGATGGGACTGCAACCTCTTGTAGGAGAGGCCAGGGGCTTACGCCAGGAGGAGCAGAACTTCAACCAAAATCTTCACCTTTGCCCTGTGTGCTGTGAAAGGTTGTCACCCACATCCTTAAGAGAGATATTTATAAATGAAAGGGATCAGGAAATTAATGTGAACCACCACGGTATTGTGCATAGTCTGTATTCTTAAATTTAACTACAATACAGGGGTCTACTTCCTCTAACGTTACTTAGATATAACGGGACGTATTCTAAAACCTTACCTATGTATCGGGCCCGTATTCTCAAACCTTACTTAAGTATCGGTGCCCATATTCTCAAAACTTGCTTAGGTATATGGACCCGTATTCTTAGAATTCACATAAGTGTTAGGTCCACATTCTTAAATTTTGCTTAAGTATCGGGTTTTATATTCTTAAACCTTACTTAGGTGTAGGTGTTCCATTTCTCAAACATTACTGAGGCATCGGGGTTTCATTTCTCAAACTTAAGTATCATGGACCATATTCTTAAACCTTTCTCAAATATTAGGGATCTTTTACTCCATGAACTAACGTACCAGGGATTGTCAAACATATGAAACAATTTAGAAACGTCTCTCAATTTCCGTGTGGTATTTCTATTAGGTTATGTTGCAGTATAACCTCCTCAGTTTAAGTACTGTTTGAGAATACAGTCTGATAGCGTACAACGATGATTACAAGATAGGCACAAGAAACAGGTAATCCAAAAGTGTTTGGAGAGTGTGTAGGGGGGTGGGGTCTTTACTCTATGTGGAGACAGACAGGTACCCCTTCTGAAGGACGGAATCAATACCCCGTCCGCTTCGAGTAGAAGAGGAATATTTGATGTAAACAGAAGAGATCAACATCTCTAAGGACGTGTGAACTCTCTCTCTCTCTCTCTCTCTCTCTCTCTCTCTCTCTCTCTCTCTCTCTCTCTCTCTCTCTCTCTCTCCCTCTCTCTAATGATAAGTAAAGAGATTCCCTTCCGAACCCAGTTAGGTGTCATCAATAGGCTTAACTTCCGTATCTGCAGTAAGCTGGTAATTTGCTAGAACGAGTCTAGGGCTCTAGTTAGTATTCTCTTAGACGTCTTTAAGTGGCAAAGGCGACCTCTCCTTTTAGGATTCTTTGAGAATTGTTTACTTTATCGTTCGAAAGAAGGTCTGAAAAAGGATCGGATCTTATAGAAGAGGATGGATTGAGGACCCATCAAAGGTGTTTGAATCCTTTTGGTGTCATGATTTTTCTCAAAAGTAGATAAACTTCTTTGGTATTAGACAGAATAAAATATGTTGAGTTAGCCATAGATCTTAAAGACTTACCTCGTCCTCGAAGACGTACCTCGCCCTCGGAGACCCACCTCCAGTTCGAATCTCGTCCTCGAAGACGCACCTCGGCCTCGAAGCCACATTTCGGCCTCGAAGACGTACCTCGGCCTCGAAGACGCACCTCGGCCTCGAAGACTCAACTCGGCCTCGAAGCCACACCTCGGCCTCGAATACTCGACCCGGCCTCGAAGGCACACCTCAGACTTGAAGACGCACCTCGTCCTCGAAGGCATATCTCGTCCTCGAAAACGCACCTCATCCTCGAGGACGCTCCTGGAAGTTCTTGATTACGTCTACGTACTTGAGCTCAAAGGGCAAGGGTGAGGGGATGGAGAGAGTGCATTAGAGTTATGGTCTCGTGGTTGGCGAACCAATTGTATATGGCAAAGGTTTCAAGAAAATTAGATGTATGGTGGGTGAAAGCGTAAAAAGACAGTGGTAGAGTCTATATACAGCACAAGGAGATGGATTGGTAGTGGCTATGATAGAGTCTGTAAAGCACAAGGAAACGGAGTAGTGGTGGTGGTGGTGGTTGTGGTGGCTGTGAGGGTGGTGGTGATGGTGTCTGTAGGGGCTGTGAGGATAGTGGAGGAGGTGGTTGATGGTTGATGGAGGTGGTGGTTGTGGTGGTGGAGACTTGGGTCAAAAGGTCGGTAGGATCGAGGGCCGTTCTGCAAGATAGAAGAGGCCATAGAGAGAAGTTGATTGACGAGGAGAAATGCAGTGGAAAGCATTCTCTGCAGTAGCAGATTGATGGATTGGATTGATGGCTCAGCAGCGGCCGTCCTCGGAAAAGGTCAAGACGGGAGAGAGAGAGAGAGAGAGAGAGAGAGAGAGAGAGAGAGAGAGAGAGAGAGAGAGAGAGAGAGAGAGGAAAAGAGTTAAGGATTACCATTGAGTACCACTCGAAGGGATAGGACTCGTCTGGCTCGTAAGTTTATGGACGAAGGAGATTAAGGTTAATCAAGTACTGCCTAAGGGTTTCCCTAAACTAAACAAAACTTAACCTAACCTAACCTAACTCAACGCCAGAACAAGATATGTGAAGTACGCCATCGTTCTAAATTTCTCTTTACTCTTTATTTCCGTCCCGCACTCTTTATCTCTCCTTTCTTTACCAGTGTTTTTGTTTTAATTCTTTTCTTATATTTTTCTTTTTCATTTTACTTCTGCAAAGAGTAACTTAAATTCGTCAGTTATCATTTGTCAGTTTTATATTTTCTAGGAAGTTTCGTACTTTCAAAATCCTTTCCTAGTTAATCTGTGGCACTGACATATCTAGAAAATCTACCAGTAGATTTCATAAGTGTAACCAATAAGATATATATATATATATATATATGTGTATATATATATATATGTATGTATATATATATGTATATATATATATGTATATATATATATATGTATATATATATGTATATATATATATATATATATATATATATATATATATATACACACACATACATATTATGCGGCCTTCATTTACATTCAACCCTTTGCTCGCGAGTTCATGTCTTCAACCGAATAAAATCATATGCCGGCAGCCAGAGTTTAACCTTCAAACTTAGTCATATGTAGAAGAAGGTAACTTTGTTCGTTCCAGATGAATCACGTTAGCTTAAACCGATCGAAACCAGTCAATTCACTCGAAGTACTTCAAGTGCTGCTCATGTCTTAAGTCACCTAATCGATGATTGGGAGAATGATGAGGAACGATGAGGAACCTTAAATCTAACCAAAGAATCTAGAAAAGTGGTTCTTAACCCTTTGGTCGCAACTCAAAGTTGAGTCGCCAAGAATGTGTCACCAAGGATTTGCGGACTTATTTTTTACACTTTTTTATTTATCGTAGATCATTATTTTATTGATGTACCACTTGAATTAATTAAATTTTATTAGTATGATTTTAAGCTCTGTCACACGTTTTTACAAGCACAAGTATTTTATAATTAGAATAAAAGTGTTTACGAAGGTAAGGGTTGTCATGGTCGATCTGGATTTCGGGTTTAAAAAAAAAAAAAAAAAAAAAACTAGTTCTTAGTAACATCGGATGGTCCAAACGTTAAAGCAATAAAGGGTTCCAACGCATCTCCGCCGACCCTTCCTTTACCCACGTCTTTATCTGTCTTTAAACCTATTCATATATGTATATATATAATATATATACATATATATATATTATTTGGATGATGGAGAACATAAACACAGGGGAAGGGTGTTTAGGGTTCCGAGCCTTCCCCTGTGTTTATGTTCTCCATCATCCAAATAATTTGTCTAAAATACTTATCAACATATATATATATGTATATATATATATATATATATTGACTATATATGACAAATAAAATTGAAGGTGAAAGAAGTTGATGAGGAGAAATGGGAGAATTTTACGCCTTAACGTTTCGACCCGCAGGGTCTTGGTCACAAAGCTTTGTGACCAAGACCCTGCGGGTCGAAACGTTAAGGCGTAAAATTCTCCCATTTCTCCTCATCAACTTCTTTCACCTTCAATTTTATATATATATATATATATACACACACATATATATATATGTACATATATATATATATATATATATATATATATGTATATATACATATATATATATATATACATGTATATATATATGTGTGTATATGTATATATATGAATATATGTGTATATATATGTATATATATATATATATGTAAATATACAGTCATCCACGAGTGTCTGATGAACTTTAACCTTTTCTAAACATATTCAGCATATGTAAGTACGAACGAGGGAGTAAGTGACTTGAATACTTGTGTACTTGTCTTCGATATTTTTTTGCTTAGATATAATTGTGTGTGTGTGTATGTGTGTGTGTGTGTGTGCGTGTGTGTATGTGTGTGTACGGGCTCTCCATGTGATTCTAATTAACTACTTTATCAATGGACTCCTTTAGCCACACGACAGAAATGAATTCTTCGTCTTCGTCCTCTTACTCTTCCTTTTCCTCTTCCTCCTCTTCCGCTTCCTCCTCTTCCGCTTCCTCCTCTTCTCCTTCTTCTTCATCTTTACCTTCTTCTTGCTTTTTCCTCCTCTTCCTCTTACTCCTCTTCTCCTTCTTCTTCTTCTTCTTCTTCTTCTTCTTCTTCTTCTTCTTACTTTGTTGAGGTGAATAAGATGACCAGGTGTCAGCCAGAACAGAATATGTAAAGTGAACTATTGCTTATAGTTTCATTTAATATGATTATATATTTCATTAATATTTTATCTTTTATTATTTTATTATCTATGTTATCATTCATTATAGTTGGATGTACTGTGTCTTGCGACACTGCTTCTGACCCAGGGCGGTGGGCAGGGTGCAGGGATGACCCGTCATCCAGGAGGTGCTCAGATGAGAGGGAGGGTGGGAGGGGTGTGGAGTGTATTTAGGGATGAAATGGGTGGGAGTGTTTTTATGCTTTTCCCTTTTTGGCTACCTCCCTTGGAAGGGGGGAAAAGCCTTGGTATATGTATGTATATATTAATGTATATTTTTTTGTTATGTGTATAATGTATTGTTTTTATGATTTTTACTTTATCATTTATTTTATCATTTTATATGATAATCTTATTTATCAATCCATTGTTTATTTAATTTATTTCATTTTATCTTATTTTTTCATCTTATGTATTTCATCTACTTATTTTGGTAGGCGAATCACAAAGTGATGGTCCACTTGATGGATCACTTGGTGGTCCACTTGGTGGTCCACTTGATGGACCACTTGTTGGTCCACTTGATGATCCAGTTGGTGGTCCACTCGGTGGTCCATTTGATGGTCCACTTGGTGGTCCACATGATGGTCCACTTGGTGGTCCACTTGATGGTCCATTTGGTGGTCAACTTGATGGTCCAGTTGGTGGTCCACTTAGTCCACTTGGTGGTCCACTTGATGGTCCACTCGGTGGTCCATTCGGTGATCCACTCGGTGGTCCACTCGGTGGTCCACTTTGTGGCCCACTTGGTGGTCCACTTGGTTTTCCACTCGGTGTTCCACTCGGTGTTCGACTTGATGGTCCACTTGGTGGTTCACTTGGTGGTCCACTTAGTGGTCCACTCTAGGACCACCTGTCTACCCATCTGCGAACGAAACACCCTTAATCTCACGGAAGATAGAATAAAATAATTAATCAGTCTCAAAAAAGGATAATAAGTAATAATGACAAAAAATAAATTAAAGACAAAAATTATTAGCAAAATAAATTAAGGAGAAGTGATATACAGTGGCTGGGAATTGGTAATTAAGAACGTAAACACATAAGAATGGAGGAGACCGCAAGAGACCATAAGGCCCACACTAGGAAGTTCTATATCCCTTACCACATGTCATCTCTACCCATAAAGTTATATAATTTTCACTTACAACAACATTGTTAATAAGTCTATTCTGTTGGTAAACCAATTCTTACCTATTTCCTTCTTAAACCTAATTTTATCCAATTTAAACCCAATACTACGAGTCTTGACCTGCTGTCTTAATATGATGACCTTACCTGAATCACCTTTCTTAAAGCCCTTGACCCATTGGAATACCTCTATTACATCACTCCTTACTCTGCGTCTCTCTATAGAGTCCAAGTTAAGATGCATGAGCCCGTGAATGAGGTGTTCATGTCGGAAAAGTGTAATGAATAAAATCATCTGGCGGCATATAGAAGAAAACGGGGAATAGGATTAACAAGAACACAAAAGTTTAAGTACTCTATCATCAGAGGAACCACGCGAGCTGAATAAAATCGCCTGACGACAGATAGAATAGAATGTGAAAGTGCCATTTCTGTACACAAGGAGGTCATTAAAGTCCTCTTTTCTTGGTTCGAGCCCCGATGGAAGTTTGAAACCGATTACAATTTTGAGTTTGACACTTTCTTTACCCCTCTTCTTTTTCCTCCTCTTCTTCCGTGTCCTTTTCCTCCTCCTCTTCCACCCTTCCTTCTCCTCTTCCTACTCATCTCTTCTTCCCCTTTCTTTTCTCCACTCCATTCTTCCCCACCCCCTTCCCTCTCTCCCCCTCCTCTCTTCCACCTCCCCATCACCTTTTCTTCCCCTTCCTCCTCCTCCCTCTCCTTTTCTTCCCCCTCCTCTTCTTCCTTAAGAACCAATAGGTCTGTTGCTGTTCGTTCGTCTATGTAACTCCTCCTACAACTCCTCGCCTCCACCTGCCCCAACACCTCCCCTCCTCCTCCTCCTCCTCCTCCTCCTCCTCTTCCTCCTCCTCCTCTTCCTCCTCCTCCATTGCCTCTTTTCTACGCTGGCCAGCCGCGTGATAGATGTGACGCCTGGCGGAGGAGTCCTTCATCAGGAGAGGGAGTTGACACTCCACACTAATGGCTCCTCGTATATCACACCTGGTCGGCCTGCGGGGTCAGCGGGCACCTCGCAATCTGTAACACACACACACACACACACACACACACACACACACACACACACACACACACACACACACACACACACACACACACACACACACACACACACATACACACACACATACACACACACACATACACACACACACACACATACACACACACACACACACACACACACACACACACACACACACACACACACACACACACACACACACACTCATGAGCTCTCTCTCTCTCTCTATCTATCTATCTATCTATCTATCTCTCTCTTTCTCTCTCCCCTTGTTATCTTCCGTACATATCTATCATTCTCTCTCCTTCCTTTCTCTTCCCTTCCATTTCTGTACTAATTGTTTCATCTCTTTTTATATCATATCACAAACACACACACACACACACACACACACACACACACACACACACACACACACACTCATGAACTGTCTCTCTCTCTCTCTCTCTCTCTCTCTCTCTCTCTCTCTCTCTCTCTCTCTCTCTTTCTCCTTGTTATCCTCCGTACATATCTGTCATTCTCTCTCCTTTCTTTCTCATCTCATCCATTTCTGTACTAATTGTTTCATCTCTTTCTATATCCTATCCCTCCTCTTTTTCCATCCTTCCCCTCTTTTCCCTTCCCTTCCTTTCCTTTCTCCTCCCTTTCATTCACTTCTTTTCCAATTCCACCCCTTTCCCTTCTGTCTTTTTCCTTCCACCCCTTCCCTTGTTTTCCTTCCTAACTTTTACCTTTCACTTCCCTTCCTTCGCACCGTTTTCTTTTGTCGAGTCTCTTCTCTTTTGCCTTCCCTTCTTCTCAACTCCTCTAACTCCTCTGCATTCCCTCCCCTCAACTCACCTCACCCAACCTCGCTAGACCTCAAATGGTCTCAATTCACTTGACCTCAAATTAACTCACCTTATTTGACCTCACTTCGCCTCACCTGACGTCACTTCACCTCACTTCACCTCGCTTCACCTGACCTGACCTCACTTCAACCTCAACTTATCTCACCTCACTTCACCTCGCTTCACCTGACCTGACCTCACTTCAACCTCAACTTATCTCACCTCACTTCACCTCGCCTCATCTCCCCTTTCTCTCCTCCCCTCTCCACCCTCTTCCTCCCCTCACTTCCCTTCCCCTCCCCTCCCTTCCCCATCCCCTCCCCTCCCCACCCTTCTCTCCTCCCTTTCACACGATTGTTCCCCACAAGCGCTTTCCTCTTGATCAAATTTACTTCTAACCTCCCTCTCTTTTCTTTTCGTTTTGTTTTCTCTACCATTGCCCGCGTCCAGGTCCCAGTGTTTCTCCCTTCGTTTTATTCAGTTACTACCTTCCTCCTCCTCCTCCTCGCCCCGGGGGTTGGAAATATGAAGACGCGCAAGGCGCCGCCTCAACAAATCCTCTTAAGCTTCGCCTCAACTTGACGTCTTTCCTCAAGATCGCGGTCACCTTTTCCAGGTACTGAAGATCTCGGATCTCAGATCTCTTAAGGTTTTACTCAAGGACAGGAAGTGAGCAACAAGAAAGAGACGTTTGGGTGGACTGTGTGTAACTAGATCTGGAGAAAGTCTTAGACAAGGTACCACACACACGTGCCTCAGATCTCTTAAGCTTTACTCAAGGGCAGTAGATGTGTTACAAGAAAGAGAGGGTTGGGTGGACTGTGTATAACTAGACCTAGAAAAAACATAAAGTTGCTCTTTGATTTAAGTCTGTGATGTGGAACACTGGAATGATTCCACGAGGTCTGAAGAATATACTCTCCTTCCCTCCCCCACCCCCATTCTACACTTAAGTTCTTTTGTTGGTATGTCTTGCAGCCACTCAGTAGCCCAGTGGATACCGTGTCGAACTCATAAGCAGAGCAGGTTATCGTGAGTTCGATTCCTAGTATCCGCTGTGAATTTCCAGCGTTGGTTCCCGACGGTCCGAGCCAGATGGGAAGCCGACCCAACATCGTCCTAAGAAAAACAGCGGTTTGTCACAAGTGACAGGGCTTTGTCCTACCAGTGGTTTCTCACTTCCCATTGCGTGGGAGTAAGATGGTGTAGTCCATGAATAATTAAGGAGAAATAAAACCAAAATTGTTCTTTTCCAGCAAAAATTCTGTTACTCTCAGTGGTATTTGAAAATTACATATTATAATCGATTTATGAAAATATATGTATCATTTTCCTGGCAATATATAATCTTTTACAAAAGTAGAAAGACCTCTTCTCTACTTTTAAGGAACAACCCCGCACCAGAACCCCAGGAGGTTCGTCAATCCCACGTAGTATATAAATACACATGCCCAGAGGAGGACTGCACGCCCCTTTCAGTCTACGTGGGAAGGACGACCACCACATCATCCAGAAGAATCACCATGCACTTGCAACACGGAGGACCTAAGCAACACCACTGGACCTAACATCGACGCCACCTTGATAGGGAGACTATGGTAAAAAACACCGAAGTTGTGGCAAAAGAAGAGGACCCACAGCGCTTGGCTATCTTGGAAGCCATCTGGATAAAGGAGCTGCAACCTGCCATTAATAGGCAAGTAAATGACTTCGCCCTCCTCCCTAGCATGAAACCTGTTCGGAGGAGCCAGATGGACAATCCCAAGAAATCGGGGTCTCCTCCACAGAGACTTCCCATTCCCCACGAAAGGGAAGAACATCCTGCCATACGTCGTTCCCAAAGACTGAGAAGCAGATTGGCGCCGAACCCAGGAGTGACCACTCCAGGTACCGTTTCCCCAACCTGTGATCTCTCCCAGTGTTCGTGGTCATGCGTATGACCTCCCCCAGTTACAACACGGTGACTTCTCCCCGTGCTTTCCATTTCATTTAAAATATGCTCCCTTTTCCATTCTTATTCACTTCAACTGAGGATGCAGAAAGATCTGCGAAACGTCTTGAAATCTAATTTGTTCTGCTTGTATTTTGTTTTTTGCTGTATTTTTTGTACTC
>NC_134785.1:76010123-76025123 GCF_046742065.1 Oratosquilla oratoria
TAGCACACATTTGTGCGTTTGTCTTACTCGGGTGATGAAATATATTTTTTCATTGTTAATTTAATCCGAGACACAAAAGCCCCGAAGATTATGTAGCTTGTAGAGTATGTAGGATTTTAGTTTGTTGAAAGATCAATGTTGTAATAATACTCTCACTCCTGGTTGGTGATCAGACCTAACCTAACCTACAATTAAACTCGATCTGAGTGGCTTCTTTGTGTGAGGGGGGTAGGAGGGAGTGGCAGTAGGGGGGCGAGTATTTATCATCTCCAGTAACTACTTCCTGTATGAGTACGTATGGCCACCCCCTTATAAGGGGGGAAACACCTTTGAGTATGTGTATATATATATATATATATATATATATACATATATACATCTATATATTATATATATATATATATATATATATATTTTGGTAGGAGGCCATGTTGTATACATGATTTCAAGAAATCTACAGCGACAATGGCGTTGTTGAGTTTATATTGGAGCTTTAATTTCTCTCGTGCAACAAGTTTCTGTGGTGACTCCAAATAGCTGAGAAGGTGTCCAAAAGACATTGGGTGTGGTTTTCTCTTTTTTAATTCTCCTATACGTATTTCGACCTTACTCGGTCATCCTCACCAACTATTGTTACTCCCTCCCTGAGGATGACCGAGTAAGGTCGAAATACGTATAGGAGAATTAAAAAAGAGAAAACCACACCCAATGTCTTTTGGACACCTTCTCAGCTATTTGGAGTCACCACAGAAACTTGTTGCATGAGAGAAATTAAAGCTCCAATATAAACTCAACAACGCCATTGTCGCTGTAGATTTCTTGAAATCATGTATATATATATATGTATATATATATATATATATATATATATATGTATGTATGTATGTATGAGCAGGGGTAAATAAATATGAGTGCAGTCAGGACATGGTATTGTCAGTAGATCTAGTCAGGTCATTAAGTCTCTGATCATTATTTTTCATTAATTCAATTCTGTTTGTGGAAATTTTTATTTCCTGTCAGACGACTACAGAATATGACATATACCTCTCGGTATAGAAAGAGTTTAAGTGAATCAAAAGTTTAACTTTCTTTCGTAATGAAGGGGTGTTGCATATTTGAATAAAATCGACTGGCTAGTCAGTATAAAATGTATAAAGGGGAATTTGATATCGAGAATACCTGCTATGTTGCCCCCAGGGGTAGAAGTGCTGGTATCGCCGAAGAAGTTGTCCTCACTACGCCTTTAGCTAGATAGATATCTCGGTCATTATAACCTTCTTCACATGCCTCTCCCTCTCTCTTTCTCTCTCTCCCTCTTTTTATAAAAAAAAAAATTCATTTTTTTTTTTTTTGCCTTTGAGTAAAAATTCTACTTTGTGTGTGTGTGTGTGTGTGTGTGTGTGTGTGTGTACATGTGATTCACCTTGGTCTTTGGATCACGTGTTGGATTCGTGATCGACAGCTATTTCCCTCCCGGAAGAGAGCTCAGAGCTCGTATGACCGATCTATAGGTAATGCTGTGACCTTACACGCACACACACACCCAACTCCCTGCCCACGAGAGTTGGAGTAACGACTCGAAGCGCAGCGATACTGAAATCATTTCAGCCCTGGGCAGGATTCGAACCCGGGCCGCCGTAGTGACAGTCGGGGACTCTACCAACCGCGCCACCGAGTCGTGTGTGTGTGTGTGTGTGTGTGTGTGTGTGTGTGTGTGTGTGTGTGTGTGTGCGTGCGTGCGTGTTGGGTATTTACCTACATCTATCCTTCCTTTACTTTCTCCCATCGTTCCTTCCTTCCTTCCTTCCTTCCTTCCTTCTCTTCTTCCTTCTTTCATTCTGTCGTTCCCTTCGAGTCTTGTTATTCTAATGAATATTTATATTCTTTTATCTTCTTATTCTTCTTCACGTCTTCCTCTTCTCTTGTTTACCTTCTATTCCTTATTTTCTATATCTCTTTTTACGTCTTTTTATTCACATTTTTCCTTTCCTCATTTCCTCCCGTTCTTCCTCTTCCTTCACTCTCACTCCATCTCCCCTTCAATCCTTCATTTCTACTTTCTTTTGCTCCCTCATCCTACTTCTCCTCCTCTTCCCTCTCTTATGGTTTTCTCCCTCTTTTGCTTTCATATATTCATTCGATTTCATTTTTCTCTTCATTGTTCCACGAACACAACAAATTTTGCATTTCTGTCCCTCTCCATCGTTCGGATTTTTTTTTTTTTTTTTTTTTTTTTCGTGGTTGGCATTACCAATCAGTGAAAAGTGACAGATATTGTAGTTTGAGTTTTTTCCAACATCGAAAATAAGTTTGATTCCACTTGATGATATGTTTGGCCCACGAACCATGAAAATGGATGGGTGATTGCCCGCTCAGTCACTAAACTTCATTGCTTAAAAAAAAAAAAAAAAAAAAAAATCACACTTCGATACTTTGCCAAAATTACTTCCTGCCGAATAGGATTCCATGGATATTTGGCTCTCTCTCTCTCTCCCTCTCTCTCTCTCTCTTTCTCTCTTTTTTTTTTAATTATTCAGACCAGTGGCACCATAGATGAGGGCCAAGAGCTCTTGAGAGCCCCCGAAGAGCGAACCGTTGCGAAGAGAGGCGCTGTGTCTCTTATATTCAATATTTCCAACCTTCTCTTAAATTCCCCCCCCCACTTGCCCCTGCATGCCTGATTGGTTTTTGTATTCGCGATCGCATTTACTCGGCTATATTCAAAGTATTTTTGGCGAGATATTAAAAAAAGCGTCTTTAATTTTTTTTTTTTTTTTTTAAGTTCCACAATATTTCACTCAGCCATCCTTCTCATCGTTCTTCACCATGATTATAGAGGAAGACGCGGTGACAAAACGCTGGGGAACTTTTTAATTGATTTTGAAAATATGGTCATAAATTGGGGGGGGGGGGAGGGAGGAGTTAGGTTCGATCAATACTTTACTTCATTTTATCAGTTTCTTTGTGCTTGGGTGGGTCCAGAAAGGGGAATTCAAGTATCAATGCACGTCGCTGTATATGTGCGTGCATATATTCATTTTGTACGTATGCATGTATGTATGTATGTATGTATGCCCCATGTAATTCGTGGTGTTTAGGTTAATATAGAAATCCTTCCTAGAAATGAATCAATAGATAAATGAATTAATAGATCTTCTCTCATCAGGAAGAGATAACTTTGCCGGATTCGTCTTTTTTTCGGTTTGGTATCAACTGCGCTTTGCAAAAAGTGGAGCCAAGTTCGATTCCCAACGTCTACTGGTGGCTTTTACAAACACTGGATACCCGAATAAATAGGGAGAAGGTGATAACGAATCCAAATATGTTCAGCTACATCATTTTTTTTTTCTATTTATCTATTATTTTTTATTATCTAATATTTTTTCCTGGTTGGTTGCCTGCTTCTCAGGATAAGTTACACGCGGGATCCCTACCTCCCGAGGCCCATATAAGGGCACTACCCACTCCCTTTCTTTTAGAGGAGGGAGGCGGGGTGGTGGGTGGGAGTGGGGGGGTTGGGTTGGGTTGGTATGGGGGGGGAAAGGGTAGGGGGGTTGAAGGAAACGCAAGAACACCCCTTCAGGAACTTCAGAAGTTTTCCCCCTAAACAAATCATCTGAATCTCGTCGATTAGGTTAGGCTAAGTTCTTTTAGGTTAGGTTAAGTTCGGTTAAGTTAGGTTAAGTTCGGTTCGGATAAATTAGGTTCGGTTAAGTTAGGTTAGGATAAGTTAGGTTCGGCTAAGTTAGGTTAGGTTAAGTTCGGTTAGGTTAAGATAGGTTCGGTTAAGATAGGTTCGGTTAAGTTAGGTTTGGTTAAGTTTGATCAGGTTAGATTAGGTTAAGTTAGAATTGGTTAGGTTGGGTAGGTTGGTTAGCACTTATCAGTTTTCATCAACAATTTGGAAGGTCTATTTTCCTCTTCAATCAAGGATATTTTTCTCCCTCTCGTGGTTACAACCGCTACTGTCCTAACCGATTATCTCGTGCGAAGGAAGGACAGGAATGTAGTTTACTTGCTCTTCTGTCCTTCGAGACAGAATCGGAAAAGGATTAAAAGGAAGGGAGGTAGAAACCTGTGCATTTCCAAAGAGTCCGTTCAGGGTGTGGCAGAAGTCGTGATTTACCACAAGCCATTCTGCCAAATCAGTCTTAGTACATGCCTGTTTCTCTGTCTCTCTCTCTCTCTATCTCTCTTTCTCTCTCCCTCTCTCTCTCTCTCTCTCTCTCTCTCTCTCTCTCTCTCTCTCTCTCTCTCTCTCTCTCTCTCTCTCTCTCTCTTTCTTATTTCCAATGTATGTGCTATTTTATTTTATTTTTTGTAATTTGTATATTGTAAAGGAACCTTTAAAGTACAATGATTATCACTTAGGATTATATCAACGATTTGAATAAATTCTGTGAGACGTGGCACCAGCGCTTTTTTCCCCATGTTGCCACGCTGAAGTGTTACAGGGTAGACAGGTGGAATGTGGGTGGGTAGAGTGACAATGACGATCCGATGATTGGTGGTGAAATTGGCAACGTCGCACTCAGGGGGGAATTCCCGCCTCTTCCTCACCCTGAACGGACTCCTTGAAGCGCACGGACTACTTTAGTTCAATAGCGATTCTGTACTTCGATATAATCTCGGGCAAGGAAGAAAAGGAAGGAAGGAGGGGAAGAAGAGGACAGAGCTGCCGTTTACCAGCGTTTCTATCTTCGTAGGCGAAAAAAAAAGGGAATCATTTTTATTTCGTAAGATTTTTTTTTTCCAGTTTTATTCAGCTCAGGGATGAAGACTCACCTGAACGACACCGAAACGGGCCGTGACCCCGGATCATCCCGGCCTCCATAATCTTACGAATAAAATCACCTGACGCTTCTTGTCTCAACAAAGTTTGTAAAGCGTAGTTAATGTATTGAAAGAGCTTAGGAGCTCTCACCGTTGAGGCCATGTTCACACTAGCGGTTTCAACCGCCGTGGTTCAATTAGAGTGCAAGTCAGTGGGGGCGTTCACACACAAATGCGCAATTTTTCCTTGACTATGCGGTACCGCCGCGGTTTCCGCGCGGTTCAAACCGCTATTGTGAACAGGGAGTGATGGTGTCTTTGTTAGGGCGTTGTCATTATGATATTGTTCCTTTGGAGGGAAAATTTTTCTTAAACATAATCTTCTGACAGTATTATAACCATTGAAAACCAAATATCTTAGTTATCTTAACTGGAGAAGATGGGAGACATCCGAAGAAAGCAGTTTATTAAGATTAAATTTTGTGAAGGTTAAGTTTGGCTAAAGTAATGCCCCCGTGAAAATTATACACCATAAATGTCATTTCCCATTTCATGTCTGTAGGATGACAAACCATAATGACAACGTGGATTTCCTTTGGCATTGAAGTTCATCTTCTTAGGAATGTGACGTCATGTCGTCGTGCTATGTCTGCTCTGATTCGTTGTGACGTGAAAGATGGTTAAAGTCGTTTATGATATTTGAATTTTCAAACTCGGTAACGGTGTTCACTGGATTTGTTCTACTGAATGCAAGGCGATGTAAGGAGTCAAAACTATGGCTTAAGAGTGTGACAAGATTTTAATAATGGTTAACATGGTATACTTCGATTCAATTACTTGAAACAAGAGCCAGCGGGGAGTGGTAGGTAACGTTCCTGCCTCAGACCGTGGAAGTTCCGGGTTCGATAACGGTAAGTGCAAGGCACTTTCATGTCTTTCGAACCCCTCTCCACAACGGCGGACATCAGAGGTGCGGTAGACCAGTGTCGCATACATATGCTAGCACTTAATCAGTGTGGTCGAGCTTATTACACTGATGTCAGATTTCTTTCACAACCACAGCCATTATTCCAACATACCACAAACCTCACATGCAGCACTCCTCACCACACGTAGAACCTAACCAAGCCACGGTGGGGAGGTACAGGGGCTGTATCTTTCCTGAGGGAATAGGCCGGTCCTGCAGTGGACCATTAAGGCAGACTTACACGACACGGTTACCTAAAGCGAGGATTTAGATGATGTGATAACTTACATGGAATAGTTGTTTTGGGCCTCTTGTATTCTGGAATGGGACGACGGGATGGGAAGATGACAGACGGTGACTGTGGGAACAGGAGGCTTGGTGGGAAGGGGAGATCTAGTTAGTTCGGGGGGGGGGAGTAGGAGGGGGGAGAACAGAAGAGGGGAAAGTTTTGCGCTGATGTCATATGTCAAGGGAGAAGAAGGGGGAGGAGGAAGAGGAGGAGGAGGAAGGGGATCAGTAAGAAAGGGGAATATATGAAAGAAGGAAGAATGAGAATTAAGAAGAACGTGTTAAGTCGATAAAAGAATCAGAAGGGACGAAGAAGAATAGGAAGAAAGGGGAAACGAGGAAAGGGGGAAGAAAGAAGAAAAGAATAATTAGGGTGAATGATTGATGAGGGACATAGAAAGACAAGAGAGAAATGCGGTGATACTGATGTAATGAAGGGGAGAATCAAGCGTATAATGTGGATTGTAGTGTGCATCACGTATACTCATGCATGTTCTAGTGATGGGTGCGATACCAAAACACTTAACGATCCCGATACCAGTCCCGATATCGCTCTAAGCTTCCGATACTAGTCCGATTCCGATACCTGCAATGGTTGTAATTCATGGTTATTTTTTCGATCCTTGTAGTCGGTGTGGGGAAACAAATATTTTGTGAGGAAAGTATAGTTATTCATCATTCATCGGAATCGGAAGCTTAGAGCAGTATCGGTACTCGTATCGGAATCGGAAGTCTAGAGCAGTATCGGGATTCATATCGTAACCGGAAGTTTAGAGCAGTATCGGGACTCGTATCGGAGTAGGAAGTTTAAAGCAATATAGGGATTCGTATTGAAATCGGAAGTTTGGAGCAGTATCGGAACTCGTATCAGAATCGGAAGTTTAGAGCAATATCGGGACTCGTATTGGAGTCGGAAGTCTTGAGGAATACCGGGATTTGTATCGGAATCGGAAGTTTGGAGCAGTATCGGGGCTCGTATCGGAGTCGGAAGTTTAGAACAGTATCGAGACTCGTATCGTAATCGGAAGCTTAGAGCAATATCGGGACTCGTATAAAAATCGGAAGACTAGAGCAGTATCGGGACTCGTATAGGAATCGGAAGTCTAGAGGTTGTCGGGACTCGTATCGGAATCGGAAGTTTGAAACAATATCGTTACTCGTATTGGAAGTTTAGAGGAGTATAGGGACCCGTATCGGAACCGGAAGTTTGGAGCAGTATCGGGACTCGTATCAGAAATTTAGAGTACTATCGGAACCCATATCGGAAATTTGAAGTTTAGAGCAGTATCAAGACTCGTATCGGAATCGGAAGTTTAGAGTAATATCGGGACTCGTATCGGAGTCGTTAGAAATTTTTGGTATCGTCCCATCACTTACTGAAACCCCAAAAATTTAAATCATTTATCGGAATTGAAAGTTTAGAGCAGTATCGGGACTCGTATCGGAATCGATAAAAAATGCGGTACCGTCCCAACACTATTTTATACACACATGTGGGCTTGAGTTCGGTCCCCGTCTAAGGAAGAAAATCATCATAACAGTTCAAACTGGTATCCTACTCTTTTGGGCAAGGAGTTGTGTGTGTGTGTGTGTGTGTGTGTGTGTGTGTGTGTGTGTGTGTGTGTGTGTGTGTGTGATTCTGTTTATGTGTGTATATAGATATATACATTAAATACATACATACTTGAAAGTATTTTATAGCACCTGTTCCATATACTCACAGTTTGTGTTCTACCTTCTTATTTATCCGTTTTATCTATATTTCTCTTACATTTTCCAAGCTGTATTCATAACGAAATCTTGAAACAAGGAATCAACGTGGAAAGGAAGTAGATGGAGACGGAGGCCGCGTTGGTGGGGATTAAGAAAGATTTTACTTTGATTTGAGAAACGCATGTGAACAGCTATAGTGTACAGAGAAAGGTCCAAGCCATATTTGCCAACGACTGAAAAGGAGATGGAGAGAAAACCCTGAAATGTATGGTATAATTAAGGAGTCTCGGGCCCGACAGAAAGAATGATAGAAACGGGTGGGGAGATTTTTTAATTTTGTTTGACCTATTTGCTCATTTATTTTTTTAGTATTTATGTATACAGGGTATATGTATTTTTTCTAATTATTCACTTACTTATTATTCATTCATTTGTTCATTTATTTATTACTTTTTATCTAGTTATTTATAAAATTATTTATTTTTATTTATTCATTTATTTATGTATTTATTTATTTATTTATTTCGTTTTTTTTTTTTTTTTTTTAAAGTTGAGGGAGGGTATGTCTCTCTTCTTTTTCTTTTTCTTGTTCGTCTTTTTCCTCTTCTTCCTCTTCCTCTTCCTCTTCTTTTTCCTCTTCTCTTTCTTCCTCTTCTACTTTTTCTTATTATTATTATTCTTTGTCTTCTTCTTTTTTCTCCTCTTCTTGTTGTCTGTCTTCTTTTTCTTCCTCTTCTTTTTCTTCTTCTCTTTCTTTTCTTTTTATTCTTCTTCGCTCCCACGAAACTCAGGAAACGGGTGCAGCACGTTACCAACCGTCCCACCACGGTTCCCCGTACAAATGCACGTGAGAAGAGGGTCGTGAGATGAATGAGGTGAGACTGTCAACTATGGGGTGGAAAGGGAGATTTATAGTTCCAAGGACAGAATATAATTATATAGTTACTGAGCTGAGTTACGGAAACTTTCTGAGAAATCTTGTTGAGGTCATTTCCTCTAAGTCTGAGGGCCTCTTTCCTCAATAAAGAAGAAAATGAGGCGCTGAGTAGCTGCGGCCGAAGCCGTCACCGTTGCCCAATTATGAGCTTTGGGAATTGGAGTCGAGTGCGGGATTCGAACTAAAGGGAGAACCAAGGTGTATGGGGAACAACACAGGAGAGAAATCGGCCGGAGGAGGAGACTGCAAGTGACCATAAGGCCTACACTGAGCAGTTCCATGTCCATCATCACCTGTCATCCATATTCATAAAGTTATCTCATCTTTTCTTAAAACAACCGATAGTTTCAGCGCTCACTACATGGCCACTAAGTCTATTTCAGTTCTTGTCTATTTCCTTTTTAAACCTAAATTTGTCCCATCAATACTCGAGAAAGAGGAGAGAGTTAGAAAAGCGTTCACTACCAAGGATGTGTATGTGTGTGTGTGTGTATGTGTGTGTGTGTGTGTGTGTGTGTGTGTGTGTGTGTGTGTGTGTGTGTGTGTGTGTCCCAAGAATATTAATAAAATAATTTGGCGACATCCAGAATACAATTACAAAAATGGAAAGGGGTTGTTCATGATAAGCTGTAGCCCAGATCGAGTGGGAAGGCTGTCCCACAAAGATGAATAAAATCGTCTGGCGACAGAGAGAATATAAATACTATATTATAAGTTGAGGTGGCGTATTATATGAAGAAGAAGACGAAGAAGGATAGGAAGAAGAAGAAGAGGAAGACGAAGAAGAAGAGGAAGAAGAAGACGAAGAAGAAGAGGAAGACGAAGGAGAAGAAGAAGAAGAGGAAGAAGAAGAAGACGAAAAGAAAAAAGAAGAAGACGAAGAAGAAGAGGAGGAAGAAAAAGGCGACGAAGAGGAAAAAGAAGAAAAAAGAAAGAAGAAGAAGAGGAAGAAGAAGGAAGCGAAGAGGAAAAAGAAGAAAAAAGAAAGAAGAAGAAGAAGAAGAAGAAGAAAGAAAGAAAGAAAGAAGAAGAAGAAAAAGAATAAGAATAAGAAAAAGGAACGAAAAAGAAAAAGTGGAAGAAGAATAGTATAATATATAATTTGCATCACAAAGTCAAAATGAAAGATCGAAGAAAAGACAGAACGAAGGTCCTTTGAGAGTTAAAAAATATATATAAACCTACAGCAGGGCAGGACTTGTGGTAATGGTTTTCATTTGCACAAATTTAGGTTTGAGAAGGAAAGAGGCAAGAACTAGTGAACCCACAGAGTAGTTAACGAATGGAATAGACTTTCTAACCATGTAATAGTGAGCGCTGAAACTATCAGTCGTTTTAAGAGAAAATAGAATAGTTTTATGGATAGGAATGACAGGTGGTAAGGGACATGGAAGTGCCTAGTGTAGGCATTATGTTCTCTTGCAGTCTTCTCCATTTTTACGTTCTTATATTCTTAGATATAGATTTATGGATAGATAAGATTAAGAACCTGAAGATGAGTTCGAGGGAAGTTTGTCTTATTCTCGAAGTGATCTTCGAAGTGACACCGGGTGAAAACGTGTCTAGACGGCCATTTACATGGTCAAACAGTTTGTCAAACCCGGCTTGTCAAACAAATGTTTGAAGCTATGTTTGACCGTGTGAATGGGGTATTTAGTTGACAAACTTGTTTGACAACCAAATACCCCATTCACACGGTCAAACATCACTTCAAACACTTGTTTGACAAATAGGGTTTGATCGTGGAAATGGCCCTGACTCCACCGCTATGTGTAGTTTAAGTTAATTGCTCGATGATGGTTGCTACACGTATACACACACACACACACACACACACACACACACACACACACACACACACACACACACACGTACACACACATATACACACATACACACACACACACACACGTACACACACATGTTCACACACACACACGTGGCGCAGTTGGTAGAGTTCCCGGCTGCCACTACGGCGGTCCGGGTTCGAAACCCTCCCAGGGATGAAATAATTTCAGTATAGCTGCGTTGCGGGTTGTTACTCCAACTCTCGTGGGCGGGGAGTTCGGGGTGTGTGTACGTGTAAGGTTAGCATTACACATATATCGGTCATATATGAACTCTGAGCTCTCTTCCGGGAGGGAAATAGCCGTCGATTACGAGTCCAACACGTGATACAAGACCATGGTGAATCACACATACACACGATCGAACGCGAGCCAAGCACGCTAGCCCTAGGCCCACCACAACTCCCGGTGTTGAATATAAGTAAATATATAGAGAAAACGAGGTCGAGGCGCTCTATTAGAAATTACTAATTGGAAGGGCAGAAACCATGAAAGGGTTCGGGAAATGAAGAAGATTTTTTTTTTTACAAAAAAAAAAAATAATAATAAGAGAGAGAGAGAGAGAGTGGGGGGGAGAGAGAGAGAGAGAGAGAGAGAGGACCATGAGAGGATCCGGAAAATGAGGCCGATATTTTAAGATTTTATTTTGATAGAAAAAAAAAAGAAAAAAAAGGAAAAACCAAAAATGCGCAAAGAACTTGCGTCTGCCTGAAGAGCGAGATTTACCCCCACGAAGTCCCATGGTGTGGGATTTAGGGATAACGTATAAAAAACGGAATGTGGCCTCGCAGGGATTTTGGTTTGGGAGCTGGTGGGAGAATGGGGGCTTGGGTCAGAAACGTTTGTACAGAAATATAGAAGTTGGGCCAAACGTTTGTACATAGATCAAGATATTGAGCCAAACGTTTGTACATAAATTAAGAACTCAGTTAAAAAACGTTTGTACATAAATAGAAACCTCTGGTCAGAAACATTTGTATAGAAACCATGAGTTTAGGTCAGTGGAATTATTGAAGAATTGGGAATATATATATATATATATATATATATATATATATATATATATATATATATATATATATATAGATAGATAGATAGATAGATAGATAGATATATGTACAACACTAAATGGGTCTCAGTGATTAGAGTGACATTTTAACAACCATAATGCACTTTAATTCTAAGACATCAACATCGGGAGACCCAATGGAGGCCAACATGCAGAAACTGAAATGCGGCACAGCCAAGGACTCGAACCCGGCGAGCGCATGACAAGTGCTGTAGTGACCTACCAATTACGCTATCAAGAGAGATATAAGTTGAGCGCAACTTTTCTTGTATATTTGTGTGCTCGAGTTACATACACATACATGAAATTTTGCATTCAACCCATCTCCACTATGATAGTACAATTGGAAGTATACGAATGCGGGAAAGTATTTGCACAACACTGAATGGGTCCTAGTGATTAGAGATGCATTTTAACAACCACAGTGCTCTTTAATTCTAAGCCATCAATATCGGAGACCCAATGGAGGCCGACATGCAGAAATTAAAATGCGGTACTGCCAAGGATTCAAACCCGGCGAGCGCATGACAGGTGCTGTATATGTATATATATATATATATATATATATATATATATATATATATATATATGTATATAGATACATAAATATATAAATAAATATATATATATATATATATATTCATCTTCTCGACCTCTTTTTTTTTTCCCTTGCAATCAGTATTGACACTCGATCCTGTTTGCAAGGAATTAAAATATTTTTTTTTATTGTGGTTGGTAAGATGAAAATCTGTGCACTGGGAAACACTCAGTATCTGTAGTATATATATATATATATATATATATATATATATATGTATATATACATATATATATATATGTTTATATATATATATATATATATATATATATATGTGTGTGTGTGTGTGTGTGAGTGTGCGTGTGTGTGTGTGTGTGTGTGTGTATGTGTGTGTGTGTGTATAAACTCTACCCCTCTTAGGGCATTTACAATGTATGTGTTACAGGCTATCATATATGTTTTTCTATGCAGTATTTTCATAAGAGTATAATGTCATTTCTCGCATAAAACCATTTATATACTCAAACATACTCGTTTTCATACAAATACATGTGTATTATATATAGCATACATAAATACCCATTATAGGAGCATATTAGCGTGGAAGGAAATATATGACATCGTGGGACTTGGTAAAAGAGAGAGAAAAGAGAGAAGGGGAGCGAGAGAGAGAGAGGGGGAGAGTGCGCGCGAGAGAGGGGGAGAGAGAGAGAGAGAGAGAGAGAGAGAGAGAGAGAGAGAGAGAGGGGGGGGGAGCGTGTGCAGGAGGAGGGCACGACGATAGGTTTGTTGAAAGCATCGTGAAGACGAAGAGGCCTGGGGACAGTGAGGAATGATGCACGGGACAAAGGTGGACACATAAAAGAGAAAGATGGAGAGGAGATGGAGGAAGACGAAGATAAAGTTGGGAGTGGACGAGGAGGAGGAGAGATGGAGGAATGGGGCAAAGAATGAGGAGCCTTTTTTTCATGTTATGTATTTGTATGTTTATGCTATGTTTATTTATTTATATACTTAATTTATCTATTTAGTTTTATTTACTTATGTATATATATATGTATATGTATTTTCATTTGTTTTGTATTTGTTCATGTTATGTATTTGTATGTTTATGCTATCGCTGTTTATCTATTTATGTACTTAATTTTTCTATTTATTTTTATTTACTTAAGTGTGTATATAAATATATATATATATATATGTATATATATATATATATATATATATATATATATATATATATATATATATATATATATGGCAGTGGACAGGATGCAGGGATGACCCGTCATCCAGGAGGTGCCAAGATAAGAGGGAGGGAGGAGGGTGGAGGGGAGTGGAATATGTAGGGAATGGAATAGGTGGGAGTGGTTTCTATGCCTTTTTCTTTTTGGCTACCCCCCGTGTAAGGGGGAAAAAGCCTTTGGTATATGTATGTATGTGTGTGTATATATACATATATATATATATATATATATATAAATATATATATATATATATTTTTCATGTTACGTATTTGTATATGCTATGTTTATTTATTTATATAGTTAATTTATCTATTTATTTTTATTTACTTATGTATATATATATATATATATATATATATATGTGTGTGTGTATTTTTATTTGTTTTGTATTTGTTCATGTTATGTATTCGTATGTTTATGCTATTTATGTTTATTTGTTTGTGGGGGGTGGGGTAGTATGTGTGAGTAAATTTTGACGCAGCCCGAAGGGATTTCTCCCCGTCCTTTCCTTATATGCAAGGGGGGACGGAGAGGGGGGGTCGCCGATTAAATGAAGCGGCCTTGCTGTGGATGTGCTGTGTCTTGCGACACTGCTTCTGACCCAGGGCGGTGGGCAGGGTGCAGGGATGACCCGTCATCCAGGAGGTGCTCAGATGAGAGGGAGGGTGGGAGGGGTGTGGAGTGTATTTAGGGATGAAATGGGTGGAAGTGTTTTTATGCCTTTCCCTTTTTGGCTACCTCCCTTGGAAGGGGGAAAAGCCTTGGTATATGTATGTATGTATGTATTTATCTAATTCATTTATAATTTTTTTATTTATCCATTACTATTTATTTATTCATTTATTCTATTTATTAGCGTTATTCATCTAGTTAATTTATCAATTTCTATATATAGAACTTATATTCAAACATATTAGAAATAGTTTACGGAGATGATGAGATCATCTTGGAGACGCGAGATTGCCCACAAGGACAGAAGCGCTGGTAAACTACAGTCCAACATAAAGCGAGTCCTAGTTCAGGGTCAACGGGAAGGACAAAATGAATAGGGAAGACAGGAAAGGAAAATATAAAGGAAAAGAGGGAAAAGAAGTAATAGGTGAAGGAAGGAAAGTAATTGGTGGGTGAAAATGGGGAGGGGGAGAGTCAAAAAAGAATAGGTGACATGAAATGGTTATGGGGAGGAATAGGAAGGTAATAGGTGAAGTTGGTTGTAGAATTATGTTGAAGGAGGAGGAGGAGGAGGAGGAGAAGGAGGAGGAAGAGAAGAAGGGGAAGGAAGAGGAGGAAAAAGGAGGAGGAGGATGAAGGAGGAGTAGGAGGATGAAAGAGGTGTAGGGGAAGGAGGAGGAGGAGGGGAAGGAAGAGGAGGAAGAAGGAGTAGGAGGACGAGAGAGATGTAGGGGAAGGAGGAGGAAGAGGAGGGAGAGGATGAAGGAGAGGAGGAGGGAAAGGTGGAGGAAGAGGAGGAGTGTGAAGGAGGAGGAGAAGGAAGGTGAAGGAGGAGGATGATGATGAAGGAGGAGTAGGAGGATGAAAGAGGTGTAGGGGAAGGAGGAGGAGGAGGAGGAGGGGAAGGAAGAGGAGGAAGGAGGAGGAGGAGAATGAAAGAGGTGTAGGG
>NC_134785.1:76027623-76030123 GCF_046742065.1 Oratosquilla oratoria
CCTCCCTAGCCACATTACTTTTTCCTTCCCCTCCCCCTTCATTCCCCCCAAACTCTACCCTTCCCCCCTCCCTATCTCCCCTCCGCTCTCTTTTCTTCAGTTTCTCCCTCTTCGCTCCCCAAGATAGCGGGGAAGGAGAAGAAGAAGAAGAAAGGAAGAGGTTTGAGATCAAATTAGTCCACAAAGGAGAAAAGAGGAAGAAGAAGATATAGAAAAAGACGAAGAAGATGTAGAAAGAGAAGAAGAAGATGTAGAAGGAGAAGAAGAAGAGGAAGAAGACGAAGAAGGTGTAGAAGGAGAAGGAAAAGAAGATGACGAAGAAGATGTAGAAGGAGAAGAAAAAGAAGAAGAAGAAGAAGAAGAAGAAGAAGAAGAAGAAGAAGAAAAGATAAAAAAGAAGGAGAAAAGAGAATAAAAGAATAGAAGAAAACGAAGGAGATGGAGAAATAGTCGAAGAAAAAGCAGAAGAAGAAAAAGAAGATGAAGAAGAACCAGATGAAGAAGAGGAGGAGGAAGAAGCAGACAACGAAGAAGAGGAAGAAGAAAAGAAAAGAAAAGAAAATAGAAGACGAAGAAGAAGAAGGAAGAGAAGAAGAAGAAGAAGTAGATGAAGACGTAGAAGCGGAAGAAGTTGAATGAGAAGCAGATGAAGAAATAGGAGAGGAAGAAGTTGAAGAAGAAGCAGATGAAGAAGAAGAGGAAGACCTACGAGAGAAAAAAGAAGAATAAGAGTAAGAAGAAAATAAAATAAAAAAATGCGAAGAAGAAAATGAAGAAGTAGAAGAAGATGACAAAGAGGCAGAAGCAGATAAAGAAGAATAGGAAGAAGAAGAAAAGAAAATAAAAAGACGAAAATGAAGAAGATGAAGAAGTAAAAGAAGAAGTAGGAGAAAAAGAAGAAGAAAAAAGAAGAGGAAGAACGGGAAAGGGAATTTTGTAAGAAAGTGAAGAGCAGAGTGCGTGATGGAAGATTGGAAAGCTCTGTCGGAACGAATAAGAGATGGAAGAGGAAGGATGCCTACGGAAAAAAATAGTAATACTACAGAAAACGAGATGAAAAAAAAGGTCATACGGAAGATGAAGAGGAAGAATGGGTATACACGCGCGCGCGCGCTCGCACGCACACACACACACACACACACACACACACACACACACACACACACACACACACACACACACACACACACACACACACACACACACACACACACACACACACACACAGACTGTCAGTATGGCGGTACCGGCGGTACCTGGTTCGAATCCTGCCCAGGGCTGAAATTATTTCAGTATCGCTGCGCTTCGAGTCGTTGCTCCAACTATCGTGGGCGGGAATTGGGTGTGTGTGTGCGTGTAAAGTCATAGTATTACCCATAGATCGGTCATACGAGCTCTGAGCTCTCTTCCGGGAGGGAAATAGCTGTCGATCACGAGTCCAACACGTGATCCAAAGACTAAGGTGAATCACACACACACACACACTCACACGCACACACACACACACATACACATACACACATACATACAAAAGAAATACATAAATTGGGAAAGGAAAATATCGAGGAGTAGAATAGGATACGGAAAAAATATATATCACAAAGACGAGGAAGAGGAAATATAGGTACCAATTTTTTTTTTAAAGAAAACGAAATGGAAAAATATCACGGAGAAGAGAAACATGAGGAGACGGAAAAGGAAGAAGAGGAGGAAGGTGGGGAGGAGGAGGAGGAGGAGAAGGAGGAGGAGGCGAGGATGCATATTTTGGAGAAGTAGGGTGAGGGAGGGTGGGTGGTGTTGGCTTCCAAGGAGAAATTGATGAGGGAAATTTGTCAAAAAAACACATGAGCAAAAACGTGAAAGTGAATAACTGCTTACATAATTTCACTTTTATCACTAATTGGCAACCTTTCCACATTTACAAAAATAAATAAATGGTGCCATGCACTGTAAACCTCGCCCGACAGTGTTTATTTTAATCAAGATTAATACTTGCGACGAAGGTTGAGGGGATGGTGGTTCGAACCCTGCCACCGGCGAAGTTGTACAAAGGGCATGGTTCATTAAAATCCAAGCTATGATGACCTCTGTAAGTGGCACCGTCCTAGCCACCCGACAAAGGGAATTTGTGATGTTAAACCACATCATCATAATCAATACTAAATTGTTCTTCCAGAAAATGAATAGTGGGGTGACCAGATTCAGCATAATGCTGAATTAAGCATATTTTCTTAGAAGTAATATTATATATAAGATATACAAAATACATAAGATATATAAAATGTATAAAATGTATAAGTTAAGAGATATATATATATATATATATATATATATATATATATGTATATATATATGTATATTATATATATATATATATATATATCGGAAACCGAACGCATTAAGAGGAACAAAAAGAGTCAGCATTATTTTATTTTGCAAATCTAGCATAATTTCAGCTAATACTCAGCATATTTCCGCTCGAGAACTCTGGTCACCCTAG
>NC_134785.1:76045123-76067623 GCF_046742065.1 Oratosquilla oratoria
TTGTTCTCACCTCCTCCTCCTCCTCCTTCCTTGTTCTCACCTCCTCCTCCTCCTTTCTTGTTCTCACCTCCTCCTCCTCCTTCCTTGTTCTCACCTCCTCCTCCTCCTTTCTTGTTCTCACCTCCTCCTCCTCCTTCCTTGTTCTCACCTCCTCCTCCTCCTCCTTCCTTGTTCTCACCTCCTCCTCCTCCTTCCTCCCAACCCCTCCTTTCCTAGTCCTTCACCTCTTAAGCCTTCAGCAGCCCTTTGTCTTCTCCTCTGTCTCCCCCTTGTCTTCTCCTTCCCCCTTTTCTCCCTTTTTGTTCCTCACGTCTTCTCCTTATTGCTGTTCCTTGCACCTTGGGTCGGCACTTCGTTTTTCTTTTTCTTTTTTCTTCTTTTCTTTTTTCTTTTCAGTTATCACGTTTTGTTTTGTCTCGTTCTTCACTTTTTCTTCGCTAGATTCTGCCCTGTTATATTTATTCCTCTGTCTCCTTGTCCTTCTTCCTCCTCTTTCCTCTTCTCCTTTTCCTTCCCCATTGTCTTCATCTCACTCCTATTCCCAAACTTCTTTCACCTTATCTTAGTTTTCCTCTCTTCTTCTTCCTCCTATTCCTTCTAATTCTAATCCTCCTGTTCTTCTTTCTCCTCCCCCACCTCTTTCTTATCTTCCTCCCCTTCCTCCTCTTTATCGTATTCTTCCTCGTTTCTCCTCCTGCTCTTCTTCCTCCCTTCTTCTTTCTCCTCTTCTTCCTCCTTCTCTCCCTCCTCTTCCGCCTCCTCATCTTTCTCTTCTGACTGCACCTTTTTTCCTCCATCTCCATATCAAAGTTTTCCTATTCCTTGTATTTGATAGAAAAATATATATATTTTCTCAGCTGTTCCATGTCCCATTTCCCTAACCAATTTACTTCCCTTTTTCCTATTGCCTTTTCATTTACTATGTTTATCCCTCTCGTTTATCACATTTTCCCACATTTCTTACACATTTCATTCCCTCCATACCTTCGCTGTTGAGCGCCATTTTACCTCAGCAGACTCCTTCTCTATGTCCTCCACATGTCACCTAAAAGAACCCAAGTCTTCAAGAAATTTGCAGAAACGCCGAGACCCTTCACTATTGTTATGAAGCGTGGGGAGGTAGAAGGAGGAGAGGGGAAGAGGGGGTAAAGGGGGGAGGGGGAAGGGAGGGGTGAAAGGGGAGAAGGGGAAGGGGGGTGAAAGCTGTCTTTGCCACCATTTGAGACAGTGGAGGTCTATGTCAAGGTGCTTGCCAATGAACCTGAGACGGTGTGTGAAGGATGCAACCTTTTTGCAGCCTTATCCCTACACCTTATACCTTCTCTCTCTCTCTCTCTCTCTCTCTCTATATATATATATATATATATATATATATATATATATATATATATATATATATATATATCTGTCTCTCTTTCTCTCTGTCAAATTATTCTCACTTTGCTCTCCTTTTGCCTTTCTTTTTCTTACACTTCTTCCTCATTCTCCTTCCGTCATTTACTTTCTTCTTTTTTCATTATTCCGTCTCCCTTTGTTTCCTTACAACATTGTTCATCCTCTCACCTTTACTCCTCCTCCTCCTCGTCTTCCTCCTCCACTACTTTTTCCTCCTCTCCTTCCTCTTCCTCCTCTCCTTCGTCCTCCTCTCCTTCCTCCTCCTCCTCCTCTCCTTCCTCCTCCTCCTCCTCCTCCTCTCCTTCCTCCTCCTCGTCTTCCTCCTCCTCTTCTCCCTCCTCATCTGCCTCCTCGTCTTACTCCTCGCCCCTTTTCCTACTCCTCCCTCTTCCTCCTTAGCTTCTCAGGTTCTCCTCTTCCTCACTCTACTCGTTTTCCTCCTCCTCTTCTTCCTCCTCTTCCTCATTCTCCTCGCCTTCCTCCTACTCTTCTTCCTCCTCCTCTTCCTCCTTCTCCTCGTCTTCCTCCCCGTCCTCATCCTCCTCTTCATCCTCTCCCTCCTCCTCTTCTTCCTCCCTCTGCATCTTTATACTCGGGAGAGAAGAACCGAGCCTTTCAAAAGGATAACTGCGAAGATTATCCTTTGGGAGGAGGCAAACGTCCTCAGGGTCAACGTTGGCTCTACACACAACTGAATTACGCCGACGAAGGACTCCCCTGTGACCAAGAATGCGTGGCCGAAGTCGAGGAACTCTGTATAGCCGCCGGAGGGTCTCCGGAGAGTCTTCGAGTCTCCGCTTTTAGCCCAAGAATACCTCTGAGGTCTTGAAAAGCCTTCAACCCCCCTAGGAGGTAAGACGGAATCTTCTGCTGAACCTTGAGACTCTGAGGGTCTCCAGAGAGTCTCTAAGTCTCCACATTTAGTTCAAGAATGCCTCTGAGGTCTTGAAATACCTTCAACCCCCCAAAGAGGTACAGCGGAAGCTTCTGTAGAACCTTGAGACACTGAGGGTCTCTTTGTTCGGGTCCTAAGTCTTGGAAAACATAACTCCTAAAGGAAGCAAGAAGGAAGATTCTACAGAGCCTTGAGACTACGAGGGTCTCCTTCTTCGGGTCTAGAGTCTCTTCTTGGACCTCAAGAAGAAGACATACAGGAAGAGAAATTGGAGCGCTAAAGTTGCGACAAAATTTCTTAAAGTAAATCTTGGTTTTTAATTTTGGTGTAGCGAGAAGTGTCCTCGCGCTTATGGCTCGTTGAGTTTCGCACTCTTCGTATTTCAATGACCCCGGTTCGAGTTCCAACGCTTATCAGGGTTGCCCAAGCAGCCCAAGCACATAAGGCATAGGTGACTATTTCTCTCTTGCTCTCTTGCTGGAAGATCCGGGTCTTATATACAGTCACGAACAAAAAAAAATTAACCTATGCTAGAGTTCTTACACCGTCAATATGATTTTTCTTTTTTCGAGGAGATGATATATTTTCCAATGTAGTGTTTAACTTACATTTAAGTTACCAGACAAAGAATTTTTATCTTGTATCATGAAAAGCTCTGGGTAGGTCAAAATTTTTACTTGTGACTGTACATTATATGACTTTTTTTTTTTTTTTTTTAGAAATAATCTTCAATCTTACACTTGCTACCTCATTGTGAAGGGGGTGACACGTGTTATATCAGTCTCATCTGGCGTGAAATGAAAAAGGAGTCAGGAAATTCCCTTCAATGAAGTGACCACTTCATCCTTCTCTCCCTCTCTATTTCTCCTTCTCTTTCTCTCTCCCCCTCTTCCTCCTCTCTCTCTCTCTCTCTTCCTCTCCCCCCCTCTCTCTCTCTCTCTCTCTCTCTCTCCTCCCCTCTCTCTCCTCCTCCTCTCTCTCCCTACCTTCTCTCTCTCTTCCTCCCCACCCCTCTCTCTCTTTTCCTTCCCACCCCTCTCTCTCTCTTCCTCCCCACCCCTCTCTCTCTCTTCCTCCCCACCCCCCTCTCTCTCTCTCTTCCTCCCTACCCATCCCTCTCTCTCTCTCTCTCTCTCTCTCTTCCTCTCCACCCACCCCTCTCTTTCTCTCTCTCTCTCTCCATCTCTCTATCTCTCTCTCTCTCTCTCTCTCTCTCTCTCTCTCTCTCTCTCTCTCTCTCTCTCTCTCTCTCTCTCTCTCTCTATCTCTCTCTCTCTCTCCATCTCTCTCTCTCTCTCTATCTCTCTTTCTCTCTCTTAGTATTCATACATTCAAATGGAGACTATTAATGCAACTCTTCATCTTTTTCACTTTTGTCCTAAACCTTAAGTTTACTTCATTTTCCATAAAGTGGAGTAACGAAGTTAAGATAACCAGACTTTTATTTTTGGGAAACGTTAGCACCCTGAAAGAAGTTTGTTGTAGATTTTCGATTTACGTAATGAAAGAAACGATAGAAAAAACGAAGTGAAAATGTGCGAAGAATTTGAGTGGGTTTAGGGAAGGAGTGGAATTTAAGATCCTGGTTTTAACACTGAAATAAAGGAAAAGTATAGAGATTAAAGTAGAGAACATATGGGCTTATGGGAAGGTATAGCGGTATATATATATATATATATATATATATATATATATATATATATATATATATATATATATATATTTATATATATAATATATATATTATATGTATATATACATACATATATATATACATATATATATATATATATATATATATATATTATATGTATATATACACACATATATATATATACCCACATTCTCTCATATATATAATATATATATATATATATATATATATATATATATATATATATATATATATTATGATGCTTATAGAGAGTATACAGATAAAAGTAGAGATAAATTATATATAGTGTTCATAGATTTAATGGAGGCATATGGTATAGTAATATAGTTGATATAAAATTATAGTATGAATGGGTAGCTTACAGTTAAATTACTAAATTAAGAGTAAATTCTAAAAGCACAGAAAAAAGAAAATATAAGGAAAAATTAACCAGAATAAAGCTTAACCAGAAATTGATAAGGGCTACGTCATTAATAAAGTGGAAAAAGCCTTTGAGAATATAGATAAAGTGAAATGATGTCACAGTATTGTACGACAAAAATTATAAGCTTTTAAGGATGAAAGACTGAAATAGCCATTGAAAACAACCCTTTGTGGGTGAAAGGCAATATATATCTATATATAAATATATATATATATATGTATATATATATATATATATATATATATATATATATATATATATATGTTGTTGAGACATTGTGACCGGTCAGGAATAAACTCGGCCCTAGACCCGTGTCTTTCTCTTCCTCCTTCCTCATATATATATATATATATATATATATATATATATATATATATATACATATATATATATATATATATATATATATATATATATATATATATGAAATATGGAAATACTTAACCAGAAGTTTGTTAAAAGATATTCAAGATTCTCTAAGTATTATATAATACCTGAAAAGGGAAATCTTTCAGGAATCGAACCTAACCTGACCTAGCATCTGAAGACAACCCCTTGAAAACTAGGAAGACACAAATAGTATGTCCTCCCAACCATTACTATTATATAATACCTGGAATGAGAAAGTTTTCAGGATTCGAACTTAGCCTGACCTAGCATCTGAAGACAACCTCTTGAAGACTGCGAAGACACAAGTGTGTCCTCCCAGCCATCAGGACAATTGTCCTCTTCGTTCTCGTGAATCGTGGACCGTGGAATCTGGATATGAAGCCTTTGGAGTTCTCTGTGTCCGAGATCAGACCACTCCAGGTTCTCTGTACGTCTTTGACCGTTATGAGGTATCTGCTACAAAGGACAGTGAATACAGGCGACGCTTCTCTTCCATCCTCCTTTGTAGATGTACACCTAAGGATACGTTTTTCGCCGTACGATTATCGTTCAACGATGATCGTTCATGGGTCGATGATTGTCTCTAGAGTATTAATTCCTTGTTTTTAGCGAATCCTTTGTGTGAGGTATACCTAGGGGTACGTTTTGGTCCGTACGATTATCGTTCAACGATGATCGTTCATGGCTCAACGATTGTCTAGAGCATTAATTTGCTTTTGGCGACTCTTTTGTAGAGATATACCTAAGGGTACGTTTTGCTCTGTACGATTATCGCTCAACGATGATCGTTTATGTCTCAATGATGATCGTCAAACGATTGTCTAGAGCACTAATATTCTTTGTTTTAAGCAACTCTATCACCAGTCGCTTGAAGCAAAATAGAGAATTAGTGCCTTAGATAATCGTTCGACGATCATCGTTGAGCGATAATTGCACCGAACAAAACGAACCTTAAGGACGACGGTTTCAAGGTATAAGAACCTTGTCTAGATTATCATCTGAGTTAGGTTAACGACCTCGTTAAGTTAGGTTAGCGGTTAAAGTTATCCTGATGTTATCAACGCAAACTTAGACTACGTTCTAGCTGAAGTCATGTTGTTGTTGTTGTTGTTGTTGTTGTTGTTGTTGTTGTAGTGCTTCACACTCAATGTAGTTTAAGCAATATCTCTAATAAGCAACACACATTGAAGCAGTTTCTCATACAATGTCTCAATAAACGAGGGAAATACAGTATTGTATGCATATATATATATATAAATATATATATATGTATATGTATATATATATATATATATATATATATTTGTGTGTGTGTGTGTGTGTGTGTGTGTGTGTGTGTGTGTGTGTGTGTGTGTGTGTGTGCATGAATTTCTGTATATTTGTTTCATAATGAAAGATGGTTGTGTATATGCATACGATGTCGGTTACACACCATAGTTAACACTCCATAATGTGAATATTACGACAAAAAATTATCTTTTTTATTATCTTCTGTTTTTTCATTATTTTGAATAATTTGTATGTTTATTTGTTTTATTTGAATTTATTCTATTTTATTTTATTTGCTCATTTTCTGTATATTCATTTATCTATATTATTATTTTGGAGTGATACTTTCGAAGCAGAAGCTATTGATTTCAGCCTCCCACCTGTTCCCGGGTCTACGGCGACAAGTTTCATTTCTTCGTTGCGTTTGTTTGTTTGTTTGTTTGTTTATAGGGAGAGATTATTCACTCTTCCTAGCACCAGATGACTCTGTCTCTCTCTCTCTCTCTTTGTCTCTCCCTCTCTCTTTCCTTTTTCTTTCTTTCTCTCTCTCTCTCTATCTCTCTCTTTTCTCTCGAATGAAAAATCGTGTCGCCACAATCAAGACGAAACCTGTCACCGCTCTCAAAGCAGACGAGCGTATTTTCGCAGCAATTGTATATATATATATATATATATATATATATATATATATATATATATATATATATATGTATATATATAAATGTATATAGATGTTTATATATATATATATAAATTTATATATATGTTTATATATATATATATTTCCAAGAAGTATTTTCTACCATACAACGGCATTTATGTAACAGCTATTCCTTCGTCCCTCTCTACGCCTTCCTCCTTCTCCTCCTCCTCATCCCCCTCCTAGTCCTCCTATTCCTCCCATTCCTCCTCCTCCTTTTCCTCCTCCTCCTCCTCCACTTCCTCCACTTCACCTTTACCTCACAACTTCTTCCTATCTTCACTCCTTCCCATCTCTCCCATCTTCTCCAACTCATGCTGTCCTCCTTATTTCTTCCTTCTCCCTCCTCCCTTCTCCTTACTCCCTCTTCCTTCGTCTCTTCCCCCTCTCTCCACATCATCTTTTCCCTCTTAATCCTCTCTCCCTCCTCCAGCTTTCCTTTTCCTCTTTTTCATTTTCTCCATTTCTATAATCTGCCCCTCGTCCAGCTCCTTCCTTCTCCCCTCTCTTCTTCTCCTCTCTGTCCTTCTCCCCTCTTTCCTTCTCTCCTCCTTCCTCCTCCACTCCTTCCTCCTCCCCTCCTCCCTTCTCCCCTCCTCCCTTCTCCCCTCCTTTTTTCTCCTCTCCTTCCTTTTCATTTTTTTTTCTCCTTCCTTCCTTCTCCTTTCTTTCCTCCCCCCCTTTCTTCTCCCTTTCTTCCTTCATTCCGTCTCCCCTCATTCCTTTTTCCTTTCTTCCTTCTCCCCTCCTTCCATCTCCCCTCCTTCCTTCTCCCCTCCTTCCGTCTCACCTCCTTCCGCCACCCCTCCTTGCGTCTCCCTCCTTCCTTCACCCCTCCTTCCGTCTCTCTCCTTCCATCTACCCTCTTTCCTTCTCTCCTCCTTCCGTCTCCCCTCTTCCCTTCTCCCCTCCTTCCGTCACCCTTCATTCTATCTACCCCCCCTTCCGTCTCCCCTCCTTCCTTCACCCCTCCTTCCTTTTCCCTTCCTTCCTTCTCTCCTCCTTCCGTTTCCCCTCCTTCCTTCTCCCCTCATTCCGTTTCCCCTCCTTCCTTCTCCCCTCCTTCCGTCTCCCCTCCTTCCTTCACACTTCTTCCGTCTCACCTCCTTCCGTCACCCCTCCTTGCGTCTCCCTCCTTCCTTCACCCCTCCTTCCGTCTCTCTCCTTCCATCTGCCCTCTTTCCTTCTCTCCTCCTTCCGTCTCCCCTCTTTCCTTCCCCCCTCCTTCCTTCTCCCCTCCTTCCGTCACCCCTCATTTCATCTACCCCCTCTTCCGTCTCCCCTCCTTTCGTCTCTCCTCCTTCCGTTTCCCCTCCTTCCGTCTCCCCTCCTTCCTTCTCCCTTCCTTCCTTCTTCCCTCCTTCCTTCTCCTCTCCTTTCGTCTCCCCTCCTTACTTCTTGTCTCCTTCTTCCTCCCCTCCTTCCTTCTCCCCTCCTTTCTTCTCCCTTCCTTTCTTCTCCCCTACTTCGTTCTCCCCTCCTTCCTCCTCACCTCCTTCCGCCCCTCCTTCCTCCCATCCCTCTCTCTCCCTTTCTCTTTTTCCTCACACCTTTCTCCCTTCGCCTTTGCTCCCCTTCTCACCCATCTTCTCTCCTACCTCCCCCCAGTCTTCCACCCCCTCCTCCCTCCTACCTCCCCCCACTCTCCTCTTCCCTCCTACCTCTCCTCACTCTTCTCCCCCTCTTCCCTCCTACCTCCCCCCACTCTCCTCCCCGTCTTCCCTCCTAACGCCCCCCAGTCTTCCACCTCTCCTCCTTCTGACCTCCCCCACTCTCCTCTTCCCATCTTCCTCTCCTCTCTTTTCTCCCTACTCTTCCCTCCTACCTCCTCTCACTCTTCTTCCCCTCTTTCCTCCTACTTCACCCAATCTTCACCCTCTTCCCTCCCACCTCCCCTCACTCATCTCCCCCCTCTTCTTAGACCACCCTTATAGTTCCCCCTTCCGTGACCCGCCCACCCCATCAACCCATTTCCCCCCCATTTCCCCCGTGTGACCCATTTATTCGTATGGCCTCCCTCCCCATTATCTCCCACAATTTCCCTCCCCTACCCTAATGTAAACCCCCACCCCCCATTTTCTCTTGTTACCAACGATGGGTACCCACATGTGATGGGCCAAAGGGAGACACGTCGGTTAGATTCCTCTCCCTCCATCCCCTTTACCTGTCTCCAGGTGCAACCCTGATGATCTGACATTCGGTGCCCGGAATGGGCCTCCCTCAACCGGCGACTGCTCGTCTCATCTCAATAGAAATGTCCTAAACTGATGTAACACACAGCAGTCCAATCTTTCTTCTTCCTCCCCCTCTCCCTCCCCTTCCTCCCCATTCCTCCCCGTTCCTACCCCCTTCCTCCGTCTCCCCCTTCCTCCTCCTTCTCCCCGACCTCATCCTCTTCCTCCCCTTCACTCTCGTTTCTCCTCCCCAGCATCCTCATCTCCTTCCCCTTTCTCCTCCCCTCCCTCCCCCCTCCCTGCATCACCTCCCCCTCCTTCCACTTACTCCCCCTCCCCTTCCTCCCCACCCACCCTCTGCCAATCCCTTTGCCTCCTTCTTCCTCCTTCTACCTCCCCCTCCCCTTCGTCCGTTTCCCCCTTCCCCCATCTCCTTCCTCCCCCACGCCTTCATCCCCGTCCCGCTATTTCCCCCCTCCCACTTCCTCCCCCTCTCCTCCCTCCCCCTCCCATTTCCAAGTCCCCTACTCCTTTCCCTTCCAATACCCCTCATCCCCCTCCCCTTCTTCCCTCTCCCTCTTTCCTGGTCCTCCCTTTGTCCCTCTCCCACTTCCTCCCCTCCTTCCAACTCCCCTCACTGCCTCTCTCCTTCTTCTTTCTCTCCCTTCCTCACTGTTCCCATTTCCTTCTCCTGTTATTCCCTCTCCCCTCTCCCTATCCCTTTTCCCTTCTAATTCCCCTCACTGCCTTTCCCCTCTCTCCCCTCCCCCCTCCCCTCCCCCATCCATTTCCCCTTCCAATTCCCCTCACTGCCTTTCCCCTCTCTCCCCTCTCCTCTTCCCCTCCTCCCCTCCCCCTATCCCTTTACCCTTCCAATTCCCCTCACTGCCTTTCCCCCCTCTCCCCTCCCCTCTCACCCTCCTCCCCTCCTCTATCCCTTTCCCCTTCCAATTCCCCTCACTGCCTTTCCCCTCTCTCCCTTCCCCTCTTCCCCTCCCCCTATCCCTTTACCTTCCAATTCCCCTCACTGCCTTCCCTTTCTCTCCCCTCACCTCTCCCCTTCCTTCCCTCCCCCTATCCCTTTCTCCTTCCAATTCCCCTCACTGCCTTCCCCTTCTCTCCCCTCCCGTCTCCCCCTCCTCCCCTTCCCCTATCCCTTTCCCCTTCCAATTCCCCTCACTGCCTTTCCCCTCTCCCCCTCCCCTCTCCCCCTTCCCTCTCACTCTCCTCCCCTCCCCTATCCCTTTCCCCTTCCAATTCCCCTCACTGCCTTCCCTTCTCTCCCCTTCCGTCTCCCCCTCCTCCCCTCCCCTTATCCCTTTCCCCTTCCAATTTCCCTCACTGCCTTCCCCTTCTTTCCCCTCCCCTCTCCCCCTCCTCCCCTCCCCCTATCCCCCTCCAATTCCCCTCACTGCCTTTCCCTTCTCTCCCTTCCCGTCTCCCCCTCCTCCCCTCCCCTATCCCTTTCCCCTTCCAATTCCCCTCACTGCCTTTCCCGTCTCCCCTCCCGTCTCCCCCTTGGCATTTGATTGCGTAAGCTGAAGTTGTTCCCGGGAGAGGGTGCCGCTATTTAGGCAGTTCCCCAAGCTGTTAGACCCTGAGAGGGGGGGAAAGGGGGGAGAAGAAAGGGAAAAGGGGGTGGAGACAAGATTAGGACACAGGGCCTGATGGCGTCTGAGGATCTGTTTGTGTGTGTGTGTCATGTGTGTCTGCTCGTTCGTGTCGGAAATGCGACTTCGTGTGTATGTGTAATCTGTGGTCATGGCACAGTTATTCAATTTTTTCTGTTTTTTTTCAAAATATTTTTATTTTATTATGAAATTGTATGTAAGAATACACGCAGGCGTGTGTATGTGTCGTCTGTGGTCATGGCAGTTATTTTTTTTTTCAAACTATCTTTTATCTTTTATGGAATTGTAAGTATACACGTAGGCGTGTGTGCACACATACATAAATACAAACACACACGCACACGCACACACCACCTTGTCCACATATGACTGTATACACGTGTATGTGTGTGTATATGGGTACATACATATGTGTTTTTGTGTGTATATGTGCGTGCGTGTGTTTGTGTGTACGTGCACGTGTGTGTGTGTGTTTGTGTGTTTACGTGTGTGTGTGTGTGTGTGTACAGTGATCGTGTTAAATCCATGTGTGGCGTGTGTTCATTATGAATATTCAAGTGAATATCTTAAATTATATTTGATAAATCCAGCTCCGATTCTATGATAACAAGGTATGAAAATTACGACGGGAGGCGCTTAGTGGCTATAGAAGCCGTCACCTCTGCCGTAGGTACTTAGCCATGGCACATGGTAGTCACCTGTAACTGTTGGGAAGTTGACTTCGGGTCATTGAATTAAAGACCCGATGATAGACGCTTCCGTCTTGATTTGTGGTCTTGAACTTTATTTCATTCAAGGAATTAATAAATAAATAAATAAATAAATAAATAAAACAAGTTTATTTTTCATAAAAAGATAGATTAAGTGAAACATCCTTCTGTTAATTGCCGAAACGCGGATTTGAATTGCTCCGTAAGACAAATAACGTGAGGGTTTATTGAAACTTCCTCTATTCACTGATTTAGTGTTAAGGCTGTAATTGCCACTCGCTCATATTTAGTGTCTCTGATAATGGTGGAGAGTGCACAGAGCAATTCACTTCAATTCTGTTTCGCTGTTTAAGGATTAATTGTGAATAAAACAGAGGGGAACTAGACTCTCACAAATAAATTGTGGAAGCCATGAATAGATTTTTAAAATCGTTGGTGCTCAAGAATCCCCCCCCCAGTGACATTTCACCCACAGGTGGACATTTCACACCCGGTGGGTATTTCAGCCCCAAGTGGAAATTTCACACTCCAATGTGGACATTACCCCGTGGACATTTCACCCCCACTGTGGACATTACCCCATGGACATTTCACCCCCACTGTGGATATTCCCCCGTGGACATTTTCACCTAGTGGACATACCCCTCTCTTATGCACATTCCTCCTCGTGGACATTCCTTCCAGGAGACATCCCCCTCTCTGGTGGACATCTTCCCCGTGGACATTCACCCTCTCCCTCCCCCGCGGGCATTTCCCCCTGCGGATACTTCCCCTCTTGGACATTTCCTTCAATAGAACATTTCAATTTTCCTTCCCGTTGGACATCTCCCCCCGTGGACATTTCCCCCACGTGGACACTCCCGTTTGATATTTTCCAGTGTGACATTTTCCCTCAAATTGGGATATTTTTGGTCTGCTTTATCCTATATTTTGCCCCCAGGCAGACATCTCCTTGGAGACACCGATTTGCAACATTGTTGTTCGATTGTTGAATAAATGTGGAAATATAGGGAAATGCTCTTTTGACCCTAGATCATGGGATTTTTTTTACCTATTTATTTGTATTTTTCATTTTTATATATTCTACCTGTGTGTCTTATTTATCTATTTATATTTTTCAATTGTAAATTTTCTATTTAGGAATTCGGCGAATAGGTAATGTAATGGTTTGTTTAGTCAACGCCATTACTTGCATATCAATTCGAACGTTGTGTAGACAAACTTACACACACACACACACACACACACACACACACACACACACACACACACACACACACACACACACACAGAGGAAAGCACAAACAGACTAATGCAGGCACGTCTAGACTGTTTGCAGTGTATTGGATATCGGGCCAAGGCAACGATGGTTTGTCGAAATTACACCCAAGTTGTTGGCTTACTCGATTCCTGTATCGGAAGCTGGAGGCCGTCCAAAGGCTCAAGGTCCTCCTCAACACCCTTCCCTCCCTCCGCCTCCTCCTCCTCCTTCCTTTCCTCCTTCCAACCTACCCTCTCTCTCTCCTTCCCTCATACCTACCTTCTCTCTTTCCTTCCCTCCTTCCTACCTTCTCTCCTTGCTTCCCTCCTACTTACCTTCTCTCTTTCCTTCCCTACTACCTACTTTCTCTCTTTCTTCCCTCCTGCTTACCTTCTCTCTTTCCTTCCCTACTACCTACCTTCTCTCTTTCCTTCCCTCCTGCTTACCTTCCGACCTACCTTCTCTCCTTCCCTCCTACCTATCTTCTAACATTCCTTCCCTCCTTCCTTTCCTCCTTCATTCCTTCCTACCTACCTTCACTCCTTACTTCCCTCCTACCTACCTTCTCTCCTTCCTTTCCTCCTTTCTCCCTTCCTACCTACCTTCTCCCCTCCCTTCTCTTCTTACTTTTCAACTTCCTTTCCATCATCTCTTTTATCTTTCTTCCAACTCTCCCTCCTCCCTTCCTTCCTTTCTTACTTTCTACCTTCCTTCCCTCCTTCTTTCCTTCCTTCCTTTCCTCCTTCCTTCCTACCTTCCTTCCTTTCTTCCTTCTCTACAACCTGCCTACTCTCCCTCCTTCCTTCCCTCCTACTTTCTCTTCTTCTTTCCTTCCTTCCTTCCCTCCTTTCTTCCTACCTTCCTTTCTTTCTTCCTTCTCTACAACCTACCTGCTTTCCCTTCTTCCCTCCCTCATTCCCTTCCCTTCTTCTTCCTTCCCTCCTTCCTTCCTACCTTCCTTCGTTTCATTTCTTCCTTCTCTACTTCGTGCCTACTACTCTCCCTCCTTCTCCCCCTCCTTCCTTCCCTTCTTTTTTCCTTCCTTCCTCCCCTCCTTCCTTCCTACCTTCCTTCCTTCTCTATTTCCTGCATACTCTACCTCCTTCCTTCCCTCCTTCCTTCTCTTTTTCTTTCCTTCCTTCCCTCCTTCCTCCCTACCTTCTTTACTTTCTTCCTTCTCTATTTCCTGCTTACTCTCCCTCCTTCCTTTCCTCCCTCCATCCTTCCTCCTTCCTTCTCCCTTCTTCCTTCCTTCTTTCCTTCTTTACTTCCTTCCTTCCCTCCTTCCCACCATCCTTCCTACCTTCTCTCCCTCCTGCCTACTCTACTTCCTTCCTTCCTTCTCCCGTCTCTACTTCCTTCCCTTCTTCCTTCCTTCTCTACTTCCTTCTCCCTTCTCTACTTCCCTCCTTTCTCCCTTCCTTCCTTCCATCCTTCTTTATTTCTTTCCTTACTACCTTCCTTCCTTTCTGCCATTCCTCCTTCCTTCCCTTCTTCCTTCCTCCTTCCTTTCCTCCCTCCTTCCCTTCTTCCTTCCCTCCCTCCCTCCTTTACTCTTTCCTTCCCTCCTTCCTTCCCTCCCTCCCTCCTCCCCCCTGTCCTTCCCTCCTTCCTTCCTTCCCTCTCTGCTTCCTTCATTCCCTTCCTTCTTCCCTCTTTCTCTCTTTCCTTTTCTCCTCCCTCCTCTCATTTCTTTTTCCTTTCAGTCTTCTTCTTTCTCTTCCTTTTTTCTTTCATTTCTATTCCTCCTCCTCCTCTTCTTCCTTCTTCTCTTCATCCTCCCTGGAGTTGTTGCTGTTTTGACTCTTCGTTTCTTCTCGTGTTTCTTTCCTCTCTTTTCTTCTCTATTGTCTTTTTGTTTTCTTTCTCATTTGCTATTTCTTCAAGAAGGAGTGCCTTCCTCTTGACTTGTTTACATTCCCTGCTGTCGTTTTTCCTTTTTTTTTTCGTAATTCTCGATTTTTGTGAGCTTCGTCTTCTTTTTGTTTCTCCTTTTCTTCCTTTTTTTCCCTTTTCCTCTTCTTTCCCCTCTTCGTGTTCTTATTTTTCCTCTTCAACTTCCTCTCCTTCTCACTGCGCCATGTTATTTGCAATTTGAAGTTATTTTTGCGCAGCGATGTTTTCTTCTGTGCGTCTCTCTCTCTCTCTCTCTCTCTCTCTCTCTCTCTCTCTCTCTCTCTCTCTCTCTCTCTCTCTCTCTCTCTCTCTCTCCCTCTCTCTTATTGTCCGGATAATTTCTACTTTTTCTTCACATTTTAAGGAATCTGCCACATATCTAAGAGCGTATACTTATGGCGGTCCGTCGGTGATCGACGACGACAGTTCTCCGGTGAGGTGAGATGGTATGAGTGAGGTTGGGTGGTGATGCTGAGGTCGTTGTCGCTGATGCCAACGGAGGTTACTGTGGAGCCCAATTCTTGATCCGCATATCCTTCCACACTCCGAGCAGATTAGATCTGGATGATATGGATAAACTCTGTCGTTGAGATGATGTCTTTTTTCCCGCCAGTCGTCCCGTGCTTGCTTACGAGCAGATTCAAGATGTTTGAGTCCTTGTGAGCACTTTGTACACACACACAAACACACACACACACACACACACACACACACACACACACACACACACACACACACACACACACAGACTCGATGGCGCAGCTGGTAGAGTTCCCGGCCGCCACTACGACGGTCTGGGTTCGAATCCCGCCATGGGCTGAAATAATTTCAGTATCGCTGCGCAGCGAGTTGTTACTCCAACTCTCGTGAGCGGAGAGTTGGGTGTGTGTGCGCATGTAAGGTCACAGCATTACCCATAGATCGGTCATATATGAGCTCTGAGCTCTTTTACGGGAGGTAAATGGCTGTCATTCACGAGTCCAACACATGGTCCAAGATCATGTTGAATCACACACACACACACACACACACACACACACACACACACACACACACACACACACACACATACACACACATGCACAGACAGACTTCATAATTCGAAACCTGACGACGTATTTATTTGCATTTTATTTCTTCGCCTTCCTTTCTTTGTCTCTGCCAGATTGAAACGTTTCTTCTTTATTTACTCCATTGCTTTGAAAGAACATGTTACAATGATATTTGACTTGTACAACCAGAGGAAAGAATACAAAATTGTTTAATTTCGTATCTCACTCTTTTTTAATAAAGAGCGATTGGTTGTCTGATATTGTTATCTTTATGAGTTTGTTGTCAGAGGCCCCTCTTGTCGTAAGACGAGGTTATGTGAACATGTGACAATAATAATGATAATAATAATGATAATAATAATAATGATAATAATAATAATAATAATAATACATACATACATACATATACCAAGGCTTTTTCCCCCTTCCAAGGGAGGTAGCCAAAAAGGGAAAGGCATAAAAACACTCCCACCCATTTCATCCCCAAATACACTCCACACCCCTCCCACCCTTCCTCTCATCTGAGCACCTCCTGGATGACGGGTCATCCCTGCACCCCGCCCACCGCCCTGGGTCAGAAGCAGTGTCGCAATAATAATAATAATAATAATAATGATAATGATAATAATAATAATGATAATAATAATAACAGTAATATAACAATAATAATAATAATAATGATAATATAATAATAATAATAATAATAATAATAATAATAATAATAATAATAATAATAATGATAATATAATAATAATAATAATGATAATAGTAATAATAATAATAATAGCAATAATAATAATCAATTTATTGGGTTAACAGTGATACAGTAATACATTGGCAATACAGTGATACATTGGTGATACAGTGATACATTGACAATATAGAGTCTGTGTTAATTTTAGGACTAATTCAATTTGTGTGCATATTGCCCATGGGGGGGGGGTACTTTGTGGCGGTGTCCACAGAATAACGATAGCGTGTTTGTTGCAACCGAGAGGGGGAAGATATCGGGGCCATATCAGTGTGTCTGCGTGTATGTGTGTATGCGTGTATGTGTGTATGCGTGTATGTGCGATGCAGCCATGTTGGAAAATTATATAGATAGGTTCATAAGTAGATTGAATATTGGGACAAGTTAGGTCAGTTTGTGCTTCTTTCATTATCCTCATTTGATTTATTCGTTCATTTTCGTTCATATTTATTAATTTTTATTCATATTTATTTATTCGTATTTTCTTGATTTTTTAACGTCTTCTCAAGCATGTATATGTGTTTGTTTTTTTGCATAATATTCTTTCTTCTTCTTTTATTATTACTTTCTTTGTTTCAATTCCCAATAGCGATTCTTGCCAAAATAAAATAAAAAAAAAAGTCTCTGATTGGATGTTATGATTTTTTTTTCCGAAAGCACGTGTTCTCCGATTGGTCGATACGATTCACTTGATTGGAACTATGAACTTGATTGGTTGCGAGTATCTGCCGCCTCCTGATTGGTCCTTGAGGTTTTTTTGAATCCGGAATTTGATAACAAACTGTCATTAATTTGAATGACAGGCAACTTCGTCCAGGTTTTTTCTTTTATTCTATTTTTTCTTTGTTATTTTTTATGAACTTTCTGTGAAGCGACAAATTATATATAGGATTTGGTGGTGTAGTTGGAAGAGGAGGAGGAGGAGGGAAGGAGGAGGAAGAGGATAGGAGGAGAAGGAGACTGGGAAATAAGTTCGAAGTGTATAAATATTATGATCACTTCAAATTACTCTCTCTCTCTCTCTCTCTCTCTCTCTCTCTCTCTCGCTCTCTCTCTCTCTTGCTCTCTCTTTCTCTCTCTCTCGCCCTCGCTTCCTCTTTCTCTCTCTCTCTCTCTGTCTCTCACACTCTCACACTCTTTCTAGCAAGAGTTCTGGAGTTCTTCTGTCATCCTGTACAGTTGGCACCATATGTTACATTTCCTTTCGTGAAATGAACTTTGTCGAATGCGACTTTGATTGTCCTTTTTGGGGGGAGGGGGCCAGGTTGTCAATACACAATTATTATTTTTTTGTTGTGTTTTTGTTTTTTTTTTTTTTTTTTTTTTTTTTTTTTTTTTTTTTTTAACAAAAACACATAGATACCTTAGGAGGCGTGGTAGCCATTGGACAAATGTAGGAATGATGTCTTCGCCAACGGAAGGACGGGGGAGTGTCTGGACAGAGTCTCCCGAAGTCGCTCGAAGTCGAAGACGAACATCGATGATGGATCTCGAAGGACCGCGTCTCAGGAGTGCCCTTCGTTCTTCGGTCCTCTCGGGCCTCTGAGAACCTCTTTTTAATTTCCTCTTTATTTCTTCTCTCTTTTTTCTCTTTGTCTTGTTTCCTCTCTTTTTGTTTTTTGTTTTTCCTTTCTCTCGTTCTCTCTTTTTTTTCTTTGTTCTCTGCTCTCGTTCTCTCCTTTTTTTCTCCTCCCTTCTCTTTGTTCTTTCGTGCTCTCCTCTCGTTCTTTCCTCTCTCTCTTCCCACCTTCCTCTCTTCTCTCTTTCTTTTCCCTTTTTTTCTCTTTTCTCATTCTCTCTCTCTCTCTCTCTTTCTCTTTCTCTCTCATCTAGTCTAAGTGTGTTCTTTTTCCAACTGTCTTTCCCAGAATCCCGCTGTCATTTCCACATATATTTTTGTAATTATTTGCCCATTTTTTTCAACATTGATTCACATCTTCCCCTCTCTTGTATTTCCTTTCGTTTAATTTTCCTTGTTAACTGACAATTTTGTTTTACTTATATTTTTACTTTTTGTTTCCTCTTCTCCCCTTCTCCCCTCTCTCCTTCTCCCTCTCTCTCCCACTCCCCCTTCCCCTCATCCCCTCTCTCCCCCCTCCCCCTCCCATCTCCCCCTTATCCCCCTCTTATCCCTCTCCCCCTTATCTCCCTGTTATTTCTCTTCCCCTCTCTCCTCGTCTCCCCTCTCCCTCCCTCTCCCCCTCCCCCTCCTATCTTCCACTTATCTCCCTCTTAACTCTCTACCCCTCTTCCCTTCTCTTCCCCCCCTCTGCTCTCCCTCCCTCTCCCACTCTTTCTCCTCTCCTCCTATGTTCCCCTGCCCCCCTCTCCATTCCTTTGTCCCCGTCTCCCCCTCTCCCCCTCTCTTCCCCTTTCCTCCTCTTCTTGCTTGCATAGGCGTGTACTGTCTTCCTCATTTCTGAGTTCTCGCTCTTGTAAACAGACTTCCCTTCTCTTCCTCACTGCACTTGTGGCGTCATCGGTAGCGTGCTGGTCTCGCGTTCGCATTGTCGCGGGTTCGAGTCCCGCATTCCTCACAGATTCCCGTCAGTGACTCTAGTTGCCTGCCCCAACAATCCAACAAGAGGATAGAGCAGAGGTGACGGCTTCGGCCGCAGCTACTCTGCGTCTCCAGGCGTAGGCTCCTCACCTTTAGTAGTTTCCTTGGCTTCATCATTGTTTTCTTTGATTTACTGAAATTATTTATTCTTTTTAAATCCCTCTATCTTCTATATTTATCAATTTTCTGAACTATTTATTTATCTATTTATTCATTTGTTTATGTATTAATTTTTTATTAATTAATTTATTTTCTATTTATTCATTTACCTATTTGTAAATATACTTGTATTTGTTTATTTATTTATTTGATGATATGTCTACCTCCTTGTATTTGCTTTATTCATGTATATATTTATTTATTTGTTTATCTATTTATTTATCTATTCATTTATCTATTCATTTATTTATTTGTTTATTCATTGAATCACAGGACTTGGTGATGCGATTATTATTATTATCATTATTATTAATATTATTTTTATTATCATTAATGTTATTATTATTATTATCATTTTCATAATTATCATTACTATCATTATTTCATCATAATCTTTTATTATCATTACTATTATATTTCATATAAATCTGTTTTAGTTTAATTCAATTCGGTTTGATTTCACTTTATCTTATTTCGTTTTATTATTCATTTATTCATTTTTTACTCTCTTTCCTTGTGTGGTATTTTGTTCCTTTTCCTCATCCTGACCTCATTGATATTCTGTGTCTGCCGTGACGTAATTAATGTCCTGCTGCAAGCAAGAAGAGAGCCGATGAAGAGCGCTCTCTACTATTCCTTCCTCCTCCTCCTCCTCCTCCTCCTCTTCTCTTCTTTCTTTCGTTTCTTTTCTTTCTCTTTGTTTTTCTTCTCGCTTTGTTTTATCTCATTGTCTCTCTTTCTCTCTCTCTCTCTCCTTCTCTCTCTCTCTTTCTCTCCCTCTCACTCTCTATCTTTCTTCCTCCCTCCCTCTCCCTCTCTTTCTCCCTCCCTCCCTCTCCCTCTCTTTCTCCCTCCCTCTCTCTCCCTCTCTTTCTCTCTTCCTCTCCCCTTCTCTCGTCGCTCTCTTTCTCCCTCCCTCCCTCTCCCTCTCTTTCTCTCTCCCTCTCCCCTTCTCTCGCTCTCTTTCTCCTTTTCTCTTACTTTTTCACTCTTTTATACTTACAGTTTTTTCCTTGCCTCCCTCCTCTCCTTCTCTCCTTCCTCTCCTTCCCTCCTTCCACTTCAACTCCATCCCCCCACCCGCAGCAGTTCCCTCCCTCCTTCCCTCCCTCCCTCCCTCTCGACTCCTTACTCCTTCCCTCATTCACTTTCGGTCTTTTCTCCCCTTTCACTTCCCACTTCACTTCCTACTTCACATCCCATTTCACTTCCCCACTTCACTTCCCACTTCATTTCCCCCGCTTCATTTTCCCCACTTCACTTCCCACTTTACTTCCACCCTTCACTTCCCATTCCACTTCCCACTTCAATTCCCACTTCAATTCCCCACTCCCCATTTCATTCCCCCCTTCACTTCCCCACTTCACTTCCCCACTTCACTTCCCCACTTAAATTCCCCACTTCACTTCCCCACTTCATTTCCCCACTTCAGTCCATCATCTCTTTCCCCTTCTCTCCCCCTTCACTTCCCCCTTCTCTCCCCTCCTCCCCTTTCTCTCCCCCTCCTCCTCCTCCCTCTCCCATACATGAGGAGGGAGGGGGGGGAATCCCGCAAAGTGATAAATGAATTAGTGACAATTTGCTTTTCAAATGATGTTGCGCGGTAAATTCCGGACCCCCCGCCCCCCACCCCATCTTTTGCATTTTACATTCGGCTTCGCTCTTGTCGCGCCACTTGCCCTTCTGGCTCCCTCTATTGTCCTTTTTCTCTTTTTTCTTCTCTTTTTTTTTCTCTCTTCTTACTTTCTCGTGTTCGCTCTCGCCCACTCTCTCTCGCTCGCTCTGTCTGTCTCTGTCTTTCTCTCTCTCGCTCTCTAGTTCTATCTCTCGTTCAGCCTATGCCCCCCCCTCTCTCTCTCTCTCTCTCTTTCTCTCTCTCTCTCTCTCTCATTTATTGGTCCTCTTGGTTATTGTATGGGGCTTCTTGTGTTTTCTTCGTTCTCATCATCTTCCTTCTCTTTCTCCTTCTCTTCCTCTCCTTCCTTCCTCTTCCTCCTCCTCCTCCTCATTATCACTTCATCTCCCCCGGGTGGCATCCGCTACGAGAGAGGTTCAAATACCGCTGATGAAAGAAGAAGAGGAAGAAGAAGAAGAAAAGGATAAAAATAAAGAATGAAAAATGAAGAAGAGGAAGAAGAAAAGAAGAAGAGGTCGAAGAGGAAAAGAAGAAGAAGATGATGAAGAAGAAGAAGAAGAAGAAGAAGAAGAAGAAGAAGAAGAAGAAGAAAATTGATCTCCCCCCCCCCAAAAAAAAAAAATCCAGTAGTCCTTGGACCTCTCCAATAAAACCCAAAAATCTCCCCCACTTTTTTGCCCCCCCCCCCCACCTTAGGTCATCACCTTCATCGTCATCATTATTATCACCATCATTATCATCATCATTATCATCATCATCATCATTATCGTCGTCGTCGTCATCATTATCGTCATCATCATCATCATCATCATCGTCGTCGTCGTCGTCATCCTCATCATCATCATGATCATCATCATCATCATCATCATCATCATCATCATCATCATCATCGCCGTCATCACTATCAATTAGCAGCATCGTCACCATCACCATTATCTTTACTATTACAAACATCATAATTGTTATCTTCGTAATTATTATCATGGAGAACATCACACTCACCTCAGCCATCATCACCATCGTCGTCGCTGTTCTTGTCATCGTTACCATCATTCCTGTTTCCCTCCTCTTCCTCTTCCTCCTCCTCTTCCTCAGCTTCCTCCTCCTCCTTCTCCTGCTCTTCCTCTTCCTCCAACTCCCGCTCCTCCTTCTCCTCCTCCTCCTCTTCCTCCTCCTCCTCCTTCTACTCCACCTCCTCTTCCTCAGCTTCCTCCTTCTCCTCCTGCTCTTCCTCTTCCTCCAACTCCCACTCCTCCTCCTCCTCCTCCTCCTCCTCCTCTTCCCCCTCCTCCTCCTCCTTCTACTCCTCCTCCTCTTCCTCAGCTTCCTCCTCCTCCTCCTCCTGCTCTTCATCTTCCTCCAACTCTCGCTCCTCCTCCTCCTCCTCCTTCTACTCCTCCCCCTCCTGCTCCTCCTCTTCCTCCACCTCCCGCTCCTCCTCTTCCTCCACCTCCCGTACCTCCTCCTCCGCCTCCTCCATTTCTTCCTCTTCTTTTTCTTCTCCCATCTCCTCTTGCTGGTTCTCAGATTCCTCCTCTTCCTCCGCCATCTCCTTCTCCTTCATCTTCCTCTTTGTGATCTTTCTCCCTTTCGCTTGGCTTCGCTTGGCTTCGCTTCCTTTTTCTCTGTGACTCTCGAGGGAGACTGCGGGAGGCTGGCTTCAGTCGAGGCTTGAAATGCCAAATGCGGTTGTGCGCTACTTCGGTGTGTAGGAGAGGGAGGGGGAGGGGAAAGAGGGGAGAGGGGGAGGAGGAAAGGGGGAGAGTGAGAGGAGGAAAGGGGGATTTTTTTTTTTTTTTTTTTTTTTTGGGGGGGGAGGGGCAAAAGAGGCAGTCATAGGAGATCCTTGGAAGCTCCTTGGCAGTCACTTCCTCAACGCTGAGGACGTTCCTCCTTCCCCGTCGCCGCGCGGGGTCCCTGTT